>NW_028227278.1:10619804-10706731 GCF_978045245.1 Mus caroli | reverse complement strand
ATTAGAAAAATCACACTCTAGGATTGGAATATGATGAGAAACCCTGAAAAAGTCGAAAAATGAGAAAATCACACTGTAGTAGCTGGAATATGGTGAGAAACACTGAAAAAGTCTCAAAATGAGAAAATCACACAGTAGGACCTGCAATATGGTGAGAAAAACTTAAACAGTCAAAAAAGAAGAAAATCAAACTTGTAGTACCTGCAATATGGTGAGAAACCCTGAAAAATTCCAAAAATGAGAAAATCACACTGTAGGATTTAGAATATGATGAGAAACCGTGAAAAAGTCAAAAAATGAGAAAAATACACTGTAGAAGCTAGAATATGGTGAGAAACCCTGAAAAAGTCGAAAAATATGAAAATCACACTTATAGAACCTCCAATATGGTGAGAAACGCTGAAAAAGTCAAAAAATGAGAAAATCACACTGTAGGACCTGGAAGATGGTGGAGAAACACTGAAAAAGTCAAAAATGAGAAAATAACACTGTAGGACTTGGAATATGATGAGAAAACCTGAAAAAGTCAAAAAATGAAAAATCACACTGAGTACTTGGAATATGATGAGAAACCCTGAAAAAGTCAAAAAATGAAAAAATCACACTGTAGGACTTGGAATATGATGAGAAACACTGAAAAAGTCGAAAAATGAGAAAATCACACTGTAGAAGATGGAATAAGGTGAGCACCACTGAAAAAGTCGGAAAATTAGAAAAATAACACTGTAGAAACTGGAATATGGTAAGAAACCCTGAAAAATTACAAAAATGAGAAAATCACACTGTAGGATTTGGATTATGATGAGAAACCGTGAAAAAGTCAAAAAATGAGAATAATACACTGTAGGAGCTCTAATATGATGAAAACCCTGAAAAAGTCGAAAAATAAGAAAATCACACTTGTAGGACCTCCAATATAGTGAAAAACCCTGGAAAAGTCGAAAAATGAGAAAATCACAGTGTAGGACCTGGAATATGGTGAGAAACCCTGAAAAAGTCGAAAAAGGAGAAAATCACGCAGTAGGTCCTGGAATATGGTGAGAAACACTGAAAAAGTCTAAAATAAAAAAATTACACTGTAGTACCTGGAATATGGTGACAAACCCTGAAAAAGTCTTAAATGAGAAAATCACACTGTAGGACATGGAATATGGTGAGAAACCTTGAAAACGTCAAAAAATGAGAAACATCACACTGTAGTAAAAGGAATATGGTGATATAATCTGAAAAAGTCGAAAAAATTAGAAAAATCACAGTCTAGGACTTGGAATATGATGAGAAACCCTGAAAAGTCAAAAAATGAGAAAATCACACTGTAGGACTTGGAATATGATGAGAAACACAGAAAAAGTAAAAATATGAGGAAAATCACACAATAGGATCTGGAATATGGTGAGAAACACTGAAAAAGTTAAAAAATGAGAAAATCACACTGTAGTACATGGAATATGGTGAGAAACTCTGAAAAAGTCGCAAATTAGAAAATGGACAGTGTAGGACCTGGAATATGTTGAGAAAACCTGAAATATTCAAAAAATGAGAAAATGACAATGTAGAACCTGGAATACGGTAAGAAACCCTGAAAAGTTAAAAAAAGAGAAAATCACACTGTAGGACCTGGAATATGGTGAGAAACCCTGAAAAAGTCAAAAAATGAGAAAATCACACTGTAGGACTTGGAATATGATGAGAAACCCTGAAAAAGTCAAAAAATGAGAAAATCACACTGTAGGACTTGGAATATGATGAGAAACCCTGAAAAGTCGAAAAATGAGAAAATCTCACTGTAGAAGATAGGAATATGGTGAGCAACCCTGAAAAAGTCAAAAATTAGAAAAATAACAATGTAGAACCTGGAATATGGTGAGAAACTCTGAAAAAGTAGAAAAATTAGAAAAATCACACTCTAGGATTGGAATATGATGAGAAACCCTGAAAAAGTCGAAAAATGAGAAAATCACACTGTAGTAGCTGGAATATGGTGAGAAACACTGAAAAAGTCTCAAAATGAGAAAATCACACAGTAGGACCTGCAATATGGTGAGAAAAACTTAAACAGTCAAAAAGAAGAAAATCAAACTTGTAGTACCTGCAATATGGTGAGAAACCCTGAAAAATTCAAAAATGAGAAAAATCACACTGTAGGATTTAGAATATGATGAGAAACCGTGGAAAAAGTCAAAAAATGAGAAAAATACACTGTAGAAGCTGGAATATGGTGAGAAACCCTGAAAAAGGCGAAAAAATATGAAAATCACACTTATAGAACCTCCAATATGGTGAGAAACCCTGAAAAAGTCAAAAAATGAGAAAATCACACTGTAGGACCTGGAATATGGTGAGAAACAAAGAAAAAGTCAAAAAATGAGAAAATAACACTGTAGGACTTGGAATATGATGAGAAAACCTGAAAAAGTCAAAAAATGAAAAAATCACACTGTAGTACTTGGAATATGATGCGAAACCCTGAAAAAGTCAAAAATGAAAAAATCACACTGTAGGACTTGGAATATGATGAGAAACCCTGAAAAAGTCAAAAAATGAGAAAATCACACTGTAGGACTTGGAATATGATGAGAAACCCTGAAAAAGTCGAAAAATGAGAAAATCACACTGTAGAAGATGGAATATGGTGAGCACCACTGAAAAAGTCGAAAATTAGAAAAATAACACTGTAGAAACTGGAATATGGTAAGAAACCTTGAAAAATTCCAAAAATGAGAAAATCACACTGTAGGATTTGGATTATGATGAGAAACCGTGAAAAAGTCAAAAAATGAGAATAATACACTGTAGGAGCTCGAATATGATGAGAAACCCCGAAAAAGTCGAAAAATAAGAAAAATCACACTTTGTAGGACCTCCAATATAGTGAAAAACCTGAAAAAGTCGAAAAATGAGAAAATCACATTGTAGGACCTGGAATATGGTGAGAAACCCTGAAAAAGTCGAAAAATGAGAAAATCACGCAGTAGGTCCTGGAATATGGTGAGAAACACTGAAAAAGTCTAAAATAAAAAAATTACACTGTAGTACCTGGAATATGGTGACAACCCTGAAAAAGTCTTAAAATGAGAAAATCACACTGTAGGACATGGAATATGGTGAGAAACCTTGAAAAAGTCAAAAAATGAGAAACATCACACTGTAGTAAAAGGAATATGGTGATATAATCTGAAAAAGTCGAAAAATTAGAAAAATCACAGTCTAGGACTTGGAATATGATGAGAAACCCTGAAAAAGTCAAAAAATGAGAAAATCACACTGTAGGACTTGGAATATGATGAGAAACACAGAAAAAGTAAAAATATGAAAAAATCACACTATAGGATCTGGAATATGGTGAGAAACACTGAAAAAGTCAAAAAATGAGAAAATCACACTGTAGTACATGGAATATGGTGAGAAACTCTGAAAAAGTCACAAATTAGAAAATGACAGTGTAGGACTGGAATATGTTGAGAAAACCTGAAATATTCAAAAAATGAGAATATGACAATGTAGAACCTGGAATACGGTAAGAAACCCTGAAAAGTTAAAAAAAGAGAAAATCACACTGTAGGACCTGGAATATGGTGAGAAACCCTGAAAAAGTCAAAAAATGAGAAAATCACACTGTAGGACTTGGAATATGATGAGAAACCCTGAAAAAGTCAAAAATGAGAAAATCACACTGTAGGACTTGGAATATGATGAGAAACCCCTGAAAAAGTCGAAAAATGAGAAAATCTCACTGTAGAAGATGGAATATGGTGAGCAACCCTGAAAAAAGTCAAAAATTAGAAAAATAACAATGTAGAACCTGGAATATGGTGAGAAACTCTGAAAAAGTAGAAAAATTAGAAAAATCACACTCTAGGATTGGAATATGATGAGAAACCCTGAAAAAGTCGAAAAATGAGAAAATCACACTGTAGTAGCTGAATATGGTGAGAAACACTGAAAAAGTCTCAAAATGAGAAAATCACACAGTAGGACCTGCAATATGGTGAGAAAAACTTAAACAGTCAAAAAAGGAAGAAAATCAAACTTGTAGTACCTGCAATATGGTGAGAAACCCTGAAAAATTCCAAAAATGAGAAAATCACACTGTAGGATTTAGAATATGATGAGAAAACCGTGAAAAAGTCAAAAAATGAGAAAAATACACTGTAGAAGCTGGAATATGGTGAGAAACCCTGAAAAAGTCGAAAAATATGAAAATCACACTGTAGGACCTGGAATATGGTGAGAAACACTGAAAAAGTCAAAAAATGAGAAAATAACACTGTAGGACTTGGAATATGATGAGAAACCCTGAAAAAGTCAAAAAATGAGAAAATCACACTGTAGAAGATGGAATATGGTGAGCACCACTGAAAAAGTCGAAAATTAGAAAAATAACACTGTAGGAAACTGGAATATGGTAAGAAACCCTGAAAAATTCCAAAAATGAGAAAATCACACTGTAGGATTTGGATTATGATGAGAAACCCGTGAAAAAGTCAAAAAATGAGAATAATACACTGTAGGAGCTCGAATATGATGAGAAACCCCGAAAAAGTCGAAAAATAAGAAAATCACACTTGTAGGACCTCCAATATAGTGAAAAACCCTGAAAAAAGTCGAAAAATGAGAAAATCACAGTGTAGGACCTGGAATATGGTGAGAAACCCTGAAAAAGTCGAAAAATGAGAAAATCACGCAGTAGGTCCTGGAATATGGTGAGAAACACTGAAAAAGTCTAAAATAAAAAAATTACACTGTAGTACCTGGAATATGGTGACAAACCCTGAAAAAGTCTTAAAATGAGAAAATCACACTGTAGGACATGGATATGGTGAGAAACCTTGAAAAAGTCAAAAAATGAGAAACATCACACTGTAGTAAAAGGAATATGGTGATATAATCTGAAAAAGTCGAAAAATTAGAAAAATCACAGTCTAGGACTTGGAATATGATGAGAAACCCTGAAAAAGTCAAAAAATGAGAAAATCACACTGTAGGACTTGGAATATGATGAGAAACACAGAAAAAGTAAAAATATGAAAAAATCACACAATAGGATCTGGAATATGGTGAGAAACACTGAAAAAGTCAAAAAATGAGAAAATCACACTGTAGTACATGGAATATGGTGAGAAACTCTGAAAAAGTCACAAATTAGAAAATGACAGTGTAGGACCTGGAATATGTTGAGAAAACCTGAAATATTCAAAAAATGAGAATATGACAATGTAGAACCTGGAATACGGTAAGAAACCCTGAAAAGTTAAAAAAAGAGAAAATCACACTGTAGGACCTGGAATATGGTGAGAAACCCTGAAAAAGTCAAAAAATGAGAAAATCACACTGTAGGACTTGGAATATGATGAGAAACCCTGAAAAAGTCAAAAAATGAGAAAATCACACTGTAGGACTTGGAATATCGATGAGAAACCCTGAAAAAGTCGAAAAATGGGAAAATCTCACTGTAGAAGATGGAATATGGTGAGCAACCCTGAAAAAGTCAAAAATTAGAAAATAACAATGTAGAACCTGGAATATGGTGAGAAACTCTGAAAAAGTAGAAAAATTAGAAAAATCACACTCTAGGATTGGAATATGATGAGAAACCCTGAAAAAGTCGAAAAATGAGAAAATCACACTGTAGTAGCTGGAATATGGTGAGAAACACTGAAAAAGTCTCAAAATGAGAAAATCACACAGTAGGACCTGCAATATGGTGAGAAAAACTTAAACAGTCAAAAAAGAAGAAAATCAAACTTGTAGTACCTGCAATATGGTGAGAAACCCTGAAAAAATTCCAAAAATGAGAAAATCACACTGTAGGATTTAGAATATGATGAGAAACCGTGAAAAAGTCAAAAAATGAGAAAAATACACTGTAGAAGCTGGAATATGGTGAGGAAACCCTGAAAAAGTCGAAAAATATGAAAATCACACTTATAGAACCTCCAATATGGTGAGAAACCCTGAAAAAGTCAAAAATGAGAAAATCACACTGTAGGACCTGGAATATGATGAGAAACCCTGAAAAAGTCAAAAAATGAGAAAATCACACTGTAGAAGATGGAATATGGTGAGCACCACTGAAAAAGTCGAAAATTAGAAAAATAACACTGTAGAAACTGGAATATGGTAAGAAACCCTGAAAAATTCCAAAAATGAGAAAATCACACTGTAGGATTTGGATTATGATGAGAAACCGTGAAAAAGTCAAAAAATGAGAATAATACACTGTAGGAGCTCGAATATGATGAGAAACCCCCGAAAAAGTCGAAAAATAAGAAAATCACACTTGTAGGACCTCCATATAGTGAAAAACCCTGAAAAAAGTCGAAAAATGAGAAAATCACAGTGTAGGACCTGGAATATGGTGAGAAACCCTGAAAAAGTCGAAAAATGAGAAAATCACGCAGTAGGTCCTG
Organism: Mus caroli; assembly: GCF_978045245.1. Lineage (NCBI taxonomy): Eukaryota > Metazoa > Chordata > Mammalia > Rodentia > Muridae > Mus > Mus caroli. The sequence continues at coordinate 10,700,321 of NW_028227278.1, read as the reverse complement.
GAATATGGTGAGAAACACTGAAAAAGTCTAAATAAAAAAATTACACTGTAGTACCTGGAATATGGTGACAAACCCTGAAAAAGTCTTAAAATGAGAAAATCACACTGTAGGACATGGAATATGGTGAGAAACCTTGAAAAAGTCAAAAATGAGAAACATCACACTGTAGTAAAAGGAATATGGTGATATAATCTGAAAAAGTCGAAAAATTAGAAAAATCACAGTCTAGGACTTGGAATATGATGAGAAACCCTGAAAAAGTCAAAAAATGAGAAAATCACACTGTAGGACTTGGAATATGATGAGAAACACAGAAAAAGTAAAAATATGAAAAAATCACACAATAGGATCTGGAATATGGTGAGAAACACTGAAAAAGTCAAAAATGAGAAAATCACACTGTAGTACATGGAATATGGTGAGAAACTCTGAAAAAGTCACAAATTAGAAAATGACAGTGTAGGACCTGGAATATGTTGAGAAAACCTGAAATATTCAAAAAATGAGAATATGACAATGTAGAACCTGGAATACGGTAAGAAACCCCTGAAAAGTTAAAAAAAGAGAAAATCACACTGTAGGACCTGGAATATGGTGAGAAACCCTGAAAAAGTCAAAAAATGAGAAAATCACACTGTAGGACTTGGAATATGATGAGAAACCCTGAAAAAGTCAAAAAATGAGAAAATCACACTGTAGGACTTGGAATATGATGAGAAACCCTGAAAAAGTCGAAAAATGGGAAAATCTCACTGTAGAAGATGGAATATGGTGAGCAACCCTGAAAAAGTCAAAAATTAGAAAAATAACAATGTAGAACCTGGAATATGGTGAGAAACTCTGAAAAAGTAGAAAAATTAGAAAAATCACACTCTAGGATTGGAATATGATGAGAAACCCTGAAAAAGTCGAAAATGAGAAAATCACACTGTAGTAGCTGGAATATGGTGAGAAACACTGAAAAAGTCTCAAAATGAGAAAATCACACAGTAGGACCTGCAATATGGTGAGAAAAACTTAAACAGTCAAAAAAGAAGAAAATCAAACTTGTAGTACCTGCAATATGGTGAGAAACCCTGAAAAATTCCAAAAATGAGAAAATCACACTGTAGGATTTAGAATATGATGAGAAACCGTGAAAAAGTCAAAAAATGAGAAAAATACACTGTAGAAGCTGGAATATGGTGAGAAACCCTGAAAAAGTCGAAAAATATGAAAATCACACTTATAGAACCTCCAATATGGTGAGAAACCCTGAAAAAGTCAAAAAATGAGAAAATCACACTGTAGGACCTGGAATATGATGAGAAACCCTGAAAAGTCAAAAAATGAAAAATCACACTGTAGGACTTGGAATATGATGAGAAACCCTGAAAAAGTCAAAAAATGAGAAAATCACACTGTAGAAGATGGAATATGGTGAGCACCACTGAAAAGTCGAAAATTAGAAAATAACACTGTAGAAACTGGAATATGGTAAGAAACCCTGAAAAATTTCAAAAATGAGAAAATCACACTGTAGGATTTGGATTATGATGAGAAACCGTGAAAAAGTCAAAAATGAGAATAATACAGTGTAGGAGCTCGAATATGATGAGAAACCCCGAAAAAGTCGAAAAATAAGAAAATCACACTTGCTAGGACCTCCAATATAGTGAAAAACCCTGAAAAAGTCGAAAAATGAGAAAATCACAGTGTAGGACCTGGAATATGGTGAGAAACCCTGAAAAAGTCGAAAAATGAGAAAATCACGCAGTAGGTCCTGGAATATGGTGAGAAACACTGAAAAAGTCTAAATAAAAAAATTACACTGTAGTACCTGGAATATGGTGACAAACCCTGAAAAAGTCTTAAAATGAGAAAATCACACTGTAGGACATGGAATATGGTGAGAAACCTTGAAAAAAGTCAAAAACTGAGAAACATCACACTGTAGTAAAAGGAATATGGTGATATAATCTGAAAAAGTCGAAAAATTAGAAAAATCACACTCTAGGACTTGGAATATGATGAGAAACCTTGAAAAAGTCAAAAAATGAGAAACAACACTGTAGTAAAAGGAATATGGTGATATAATCTGAAAAAGTCGAAAAATTAGAAAAATCACAGTCTAGGACTTGGAATATGATGAGAAACCCTGAAAAAGTCAAAAAATGAGAAAATCACACTGTAGGACTTGGAATATGATGAGAAACACAGAAAAAGTAAAAATATGAGAAAATCACACAGTAGGATCTGGAATATGGTGAGAAACCCTGAAAAAGCACAACCCTCTTCCGGTCAGAAAAGCACCAGGGCAGCTGGGGCGCAGGGTCGGCTGACACTCGCCAGCTACCCACAACACCCGCCACAGGATCTTAAGACTTCTGGTGAGTGGAGCACAGCTTCTGCTCCAACCCAAGTGCTCGGGACCTGAGACTGCATTAGTTAGGGAAGCAGAAAACCGGCCTGAGTAGGGCCACAGGCCTCATCCGGCCGGATCAGCGCTGGGGTAGCGGGAGCGCAGGGTTGCCTGACACCCGCCAGCTACCCACGACCCCCGCCGCAGGATTTTGGGACTCTGGTGAGTGGAACACAGCTTCTGCTCCAATCTTTAAACAGTGACAACGATAACAACTATCCCCAGAGATTACCAGATGGCGAAAGGTAAACGTAATAATCTTACTAACAGAAACCAAGACCACTCACCATCATCAGAACCCAGCACCCCCACTTTGCCCAGTCCAGGGCACCCCAACACACCGGAAAAGCTAGACACGGATTTAAAAGCATATCTCCTGATGATGATAGAGGACTTCAAGAAGGACTTTAATAACACACTTAAAGAAATGCAGGAGAACACTGCTAAACAGGCAGAAGACAATAAAGAGGAAGCACAAAAATCCCTTAAAGAATTGCAGGAGAACACTGCTAAAGAGTTACAAATCCTTAAAGAAAAACAGGATAACATAATCAAACAGGTAGAAGTCCTTACAGAAAAACAGGAAAACACATCCAAACAGATGATGGAAATGAACAAAACCATACTAGAACTAAAAAGGGAAGTAGACACAATAAAGAAAACCCAAAATGAGGCAACACTGGAGATAGAAACCCTAGGAAAGAAATCTGGAACCATAGATACGAGCATCAGCAACAGAATACAAGAGATGGAAGAGAGAATCTCAGGTGCAGAAGATTCCATAGAGAACATCGGCACAACAATCAAGGAAAATGTAAAATGCAAAAAGATCCTAACTCAAAACATCCAAGAAATACAGGACACAATGAGAAGACCAAACCTACGGATAATAGGAGTGGATGAGAATGAAGATTTTCAACTCAAAAGACCAGCAAACATCTTCAACAAAATTATAGAAGAAAACTTCCCAAATCTAAAGAAAGAGATGCCCATGAACATACAAGAAGCCTCAGAACTCCAAATAGACTGGACCAGAAAAGAAATACCTCCCGACACATTATAATCAGAACAACAAATGCTCTAAATAAAGAGAATACTAAAAGCAGTAAGAGAAAAAGGCCAAGTAACATATAAAGGCAAGCCTATCAGAATTACACCAGATTTTTCACCAGAGACTATGAAAGCCAGAAGATCCTGGACGGATGTTATACAGACACTAAAAGAACACAAATTCCAGCCCAGGCTACTATACCCAGCCAAACTCTCAATTAACATAGATGGAGAAACCAAAGTATTCCACGACAAAACCAAATTCACACATTATCTCTCCACGAATCCAGCCCTTCAAAGGATAACAACAGAAAAAAACCAATACAAGGACAGGAACCACGCCCTAGAAACAACAAGAAGGTAATCCCTCAACAAACCTAAAAGAAGACAGCCACAAGAACAAAATGCCAACTTTAACAACAATAATAACAGGAAACAACAATTACTTTTCCTTAATATCTCTTAATATCAATGGACTCAACTCCCCGATAAAAAGACATAGACTAACAAACTGGCTACACAAACAAGACCCAACATTTTGCTGCTTACAGGAAACTCATCTCAGAGAAAAGGATAGACACTACCTCAGAATGAAAGGCTGGAAAACAATTTTCCAAGCAAATGGCATGAAGAAACAAGATGGAGTAGCCATTCTAATATCTGATAAGATTGACTTCCAACCCAAAGTCATTAAAAAAGACAGGGAGGGACACTTCATACTCATCAAAGGTAAAATCCTCCAAGAGGAACTATCAATCCTGAATATCTATGCTCCAAATACAAAGGCAGCCACATTCATTAAAGAAACTTTAGTAAATCTCAAAGCACACATTGCACCTCATACAATAATAGTGGGAGACTTCAACACACCACTTTCACCAATGGACAGATCATGGAAACAGAAACTAAACAGGGACACAGTGAAACTAAGAGAAATTATGAATCAAATGGATCTGGCAGATATCTACAGAACATTCTATCCTAAAACAAAAGGATATACCTTCTTCTCAGCACCTCATGGTACCTTCTCCAAAATTGACCACATAATTGGTCACAAAGCAGGCCTCAACAGATACAAAAATATTGAAATTGTCCCATGCATCCTATCAGATCACCATGGACTAAGGCTGATCTTCAATAACAAAATAAATAATAGAAAGCCAACCTTCACGTGGAAACTGAACAACACTCTTCTCAATGATACCTTGGTCAAGGAAGGAATAAAGAAAGAAATTAAGGACTTTTTAGAGTTCAATGAAAATGAAGCCACAACATACCCAAACTTATGGGACGCAATGAAAGCATTTCTAAGAGGAAAACTCATTGCTCTGAGTGCCTCCAAAAGGAAACTAGAGAGAGCACACATTAGCAGCTTGACAACACACCTAAAAGCACTAGAACAAAAGGAAGCAAATTCACCCAAGAGGAGTAGACGGCAGGAAATAATCAAACTCAGGGGTGAAATCAACCAAGTGGAAACAAGAAAAACTATTCAAAGAATCAACCAATCAAGGAGCTGGTTCTTTGAGAAAATCAACAAGATAGATAAACCCTTAGCCAGACTCACTAGAGGGCACAGGGAAGCATCCTAATTAACAAAATCAGAAATGAAAAAGGAGACATAACAACAGATCCTGAAGACATCCAAAACACCATCAGATCCTTCTACCAAAGGCTATACTCAACAAAACTGGAGAACCTGGATGAAATGGAGAAGTTCCTAGACAGATACCAGGTACCAAAGTTGAATCAAGATCAGGTTAATGATCTAAACAGCCCTATATCCCCCAAAGAAATAGAAGCAGTCATTAATAGTCTCCCAACTAAAAAAAGCCCAGGACCAGATGGGTTTAGTGCAGAGTTCTATCAGACCTTCAAAGAAGATCTAATCCCAGTTCTTCACAAACTATTCCACAAAATAGAAACAGAAGGTACTCTACCCAACTCATTCTATGAAGCCACAATTACTCTGATACCTAAACCACAAAAAGACCCAACAAAGATAGAAAACTTCAGACCAATATCCCTTATGAATATTGATGCAAAAATCCTCAATAAAGTTCTTGCTAACCGAATCCAAGAACACATCAAAACAATCATCCATCCTGACCAAGTAGGTTTCATCCCAGGGATGCAGGGATGGTTCAATATATGGAAATCCATCAACGTAATCCAGTATATAAACAAACTCAAAGACAAAAACCACATGGTCATCTCGTTAGATGCGGAAAAAGCATTTGACAAGATCCAACACCCATTCATGATAAAAGTCTTGGAAAGATCAGGAATTCAAGGCCCATACCTAAACATGATAAAAGCAATCTACAGCAAACCAGTAGCCAACATCAAAGTAAATGGTGAGAAGCTTGAAGCAATCCCTCTAAAATCAGGGACTAGACAAGGCTGTCCACTTTCTCCATACCTATTCAACATTGTACTTGAAGTCCTAGCCAGAGCAATTCGACAACAAAAGGAGATCAAAGGGATACAAATTGGAAAAGATGAAGTCAAAATATCACTCTTTGCAGATGATATGATAGTATATATAAGTGACCCTAAAAATTCCACCAGAGAACTCCTAAGCCTGATAAACAGCTTCGGTGAAGTAGCTGGATATAAAATTAACTCAAACAAATCAATGGCCTTTCTCTACACAAAGAATAAACAGGCTGAGAAAGAAATTAGGGAAACAACACCCTTCTCAATAGTCACAAATAATATAAAATATCTTGGCGTGACTCTAACTAAGGAAGTGAAAGATCTGTATAATAAAAACTTCAAGTCTCTGAAGAAAGAAATTATAGAAGATCTCAGAAGATGGAAAGATCTCCCATGCTCATGGATTGGCAGGATCAACATTGTAAAAATGGCTATCTTGCCAAAAGCAATCTACAGATTCAATGCAATCCCCATCAAAATTCCAAATCAATTCTTCAACGAATTAGAAAGTGCAATCTGCAAATTCATCTGGAATAACAAAAAACCTAGGATAGCAAAAACTCTTCTCAAGGATAAAAGAACCTCTGGTGGAATCACCATGCCGGACCTAAAGCTCTACTACAGAGCAATTGTGATAAAAACTGCATGGTACTGGTATAGTGACAGACAAATAGACCAATGGAATAGAATTGAAGACCCAGAAATGAACCCACACACCTATGGTCACTTGATCTTCGACAAGGGAGCTAAAAACATCCAGTGGAAGAAAGACAGCATTTTCAACAAATGGTGCTGGCACAACTGGTTGTTAACATGTAGAAGAATGCGAATCGATCCATTCCTATCTCCTTGTACTAAGGTCAAGTCTAAGTGGATCAAGGAACTTCACATAAAACCAGAGACACTGAAACTTATAGAGGAGAAAGTGGGGAAAAGCCTTGAAGATATGGGCACAGGGGAAAAATTCCTGAATAGAACAGTAATGGCTTGTGCTGTAAGATCGAGAATTGACAAGTGGGACCTCATGAAACTACAAAGCTTCTGCAAGGCTAAAGACACCATCAATAAGACAAAAAAAACCACCAACAGATTGGGAAAGGATCTTCACCTATCCTAAATCAGATAAGGGACTAATATCCAATATATATATAAAGAACTCAAGAAGGTGGACTCCAGAAAGTCAAATAACCCCATTAAAAAATGGGGCTCAGAACTGAACAAAGAATTCTCACCTGAGGAATACCGAATGGCAGAGAAACACCTGAAAAAATGTTCAACATCCTTAATCATCAGGGAAATGCAAATCAAAACAACCCTGAGATTCCACCTCACACCAGTCAGAATGGCTAAGATCAAAAATTCAGGTGACAGCAGATGCTGGCAAGGATGTGGAGAAAGAGGAACACTCCTCCATTGTTGGTGGGATTGCAAGCTTGTACAACCACTCTGGAAATCAGTCTGGCGGTTCCTCAGAAAATTGGACATAGTACTAGCGGAGGATCCAGCAATACCTCTCCTGGGCATATATCCAGAAGATGTCCCAACCGGTAAAAAGGACACATGCTCCACTATGTTCATAGCAGCCCTCTTTATAATAGCCAGAAGCTGGAAAGAAACCAGATGTCCCTCAACAGAGGAATGGATACAGAAATTATGGTACATTTACACAATGGAGTACTACTCAGCTATTAAAAAGAATGAATTTATGAAATTCCTAGCCAAATGGAAGGACCTGGAGGGCATCATCTTGAGTGAAGTAACACAATCACAAAATAACTCACACAATATGTATTCACTGATAAGTGGATATTAGCCCAAAACTTAGGATACCCAAGATATAAGATACAATTTGATAAACGCATGAAACTCAAGAAGAATGAAGACCAAAGTGTGGACACTGTGCACCTTCTTAGAATTGGGAACAAAACACCCAGGGAAGGAGTTACAGAGACAAAGTTCGTAGCTGTGATGAAAGGATGGACCATTTAGAGACTGCCATATCCAGGGATCCATCCCATAATCAGCTTCTAAACGCTGACACCATTGCATACACTAGCAAGATTTTGCTGAAAGGACCCAAATATAGCTGTCTCTTGTGAGACGATGCCGGGGCCTAGCAAACACAGGAGTGGATGTTCACAGTCAGCTATTGGATGTATCACAGGGCTCCCAATGGAGAAGCTAGAGAAAGTACCCAAGGAGCTAAAGGGATCTGCAACCCTATTGTTGGAACAACATGATGTACTAACCAGAACCCCGGAGCTCTTGTCTCTAGCTGCATATGTATCGAAAGATGGCCTAGTTGGCCATCAATGGAAAGAGAGGCCCATTGGACTTGCAAACATTATATGCCCCAATATAGGGGAATGCCAGGGCCAAAAGAATGGGAATGGGTGGGTAGGGAAGTGGGGGGCGCTATGGGGGACTTTTGGGATAGCATTGGAAATGTAATTGAGGAAAATATGTAATAAAAATATTAAAAATCAAAAAAAAAAAAGAAACCCTGAAAAGTCTTAAAAGAGAAAATCACACAGTAGGACCTGCAATATGTTGAGAAACACTGAAAAATCTTAAAATGAGAAAATCACACTGTAGGACCTGGAATATGGTAACTCTGAAAAAGTCGAAAAATGAGAAATTCAGACTTGTAGGACCTGCAATATGGTGAGAAACACTGAAAAAGTCAAAACATGAGAAAATTACACTGTAGGACCTAGAATATGTTGAGAAACAATTTAAAAGTCGAAAAAAGAGAAAATCACCCTCTAGGACATGGAATATGATGAGAAAACCTGAAAAAGTCAAAAAATGAGAAAATAACACTGTAGTACCTTGAATATGGTGAGAAAACACTGAAAAAGTCTAAAAATGAGAAAAACACACAGTAGGACCTGGAATATGGTGAGAAACCCTGAAGCAGTCGAAAAATAAGAAAATCAAATTTGTCATATCTGCAATATGGTGAGAAACCCTGAAGTGTCAAAAAATGAGAAAAATACACTGAAGGAGCTAGAATATGGTGAGAAACCCTGAAAAAGTCAAAAAATAAGAAATTCACACTTGTAGGACCTGCAATAGGGTGAGAAATTCTGAAAAAGTCAAAAAATGAGAAAATCACACTGTAGGACTTGGAATATGGTGAGAAACCTGAAAAAGTCGAAAAATGAGAAAATCACGCAGTAGGACCAGGAATATTGTGAGAAAACGTGAAAAAGTCTAAAAATGAGAAAAATACACCGTAGGAGCTGGAATATGGTGAGAAAACCTGAAAAAGTCGAAAAATAAGAAACTCACACTTGTTTGACCTCCATTATAGTGAGAAACCCTGAAAAAGTCGAAAAATGAGAAAATCACACTGTAGGACCTGGAATATGGTGAGAAACCCTGAAAAAGTCAAAAAATGAGAAAATCACACTATAGAACTTGGAATATGATGAAAAACCCTGAAAAAGTCGAAAAATGAGAAAATCACACTGTAGAAGATGGAATATGGTGAGCAACCGTGAAAAAGTCAATAATTAGAAAAATCACACTCTAGGACTTGGAATATGATGAGGAACCCTGAAAAAGTCGAAAAATGAGAAAATCACACTGTAGTAGCTGGAATATGGTGAGAAACACTGAAAAAGTCTCAAAATGAGAAAATCACACAGTAGGACCTGCAATATGGTAAGAAACACTGAAACAGTCAAAAAATAAGAAAATCAAACTTGTAGTACCTGCAATATGGTGAGAAACCCTGAAAATTTCCAAAAATGCGAAAATCACACTGTAGGATTTAGAATATGATGAGTAACCGTTAAAAAGTCAAAAATGAGAAAAATACACTGTAGAAGCTGGAATGTGTTGAGAAACCCTGAAAAAGTCTTAAACGAGAAAATCACACTGTAGGACTTGGAATAAGATGAGAAACCCTGAAAAAGTCGAAAAATGAGAAAATCACACTGTAGTACCTGGAATGTGTTGAAAAACCCTGAAAAAGTCTTAAAACGAGAAAATCACACTGTAGGACCTGGAATATGGTGAGAAACTCTGAAATAGTCGAAAAAAGAGAAAATCACACTCTAGGACTTGGAATATGATGATATACCATGAAAAAGTCAAAAAAAATGAGAAAATCACACTGTAGTACCTGGAATATGGTGAGAAACCCTTAAAAAGTCTAAAAATGAGAAAATCAAACAGTAGGACCTGGAATATGGTGAGAAACCCTGAAAGATCGAAAAATAAGAAAATCAAACTTGTAGTACCTGCAAAATGGTGAGAAACCCTAAAAAAGTCAAAAAAGGAGAAAATCAAAATATAGGACTTGGAATAAGATGAGAAACCGTGAAAAAGACAAAAAATGACAGAAATACACTGTAGGAGCTGAAATATGGTGAGCAACCCTGAAAAATTCAAAAAATGAGAAAAATCACAATGTAGAACCTGCAATATGGTGAGAAACCCTGAAAAATTCCAAAAATGAGAAAATCACACTGTAGGATATGGAATAAGATGAGAAACCGTGAAAAAATCAAAAAAATGAGAATAATACACTGTAGGAGCTGGAATATGTTGAGAAACCCTGAAAAAGTCGAAAAATAAAAAAATCACACTTGTTGGACCTCCAATATGGTGAAAAACCCTGAAAAAGTCGAAAAATGAGAAAATTACAGTGTAGGACATGGAATATGGTGAGAAACCCTGAAAAAGTCAAAAATGAGAAAATCACGCAGTAGGTCCAGGAATTTGGTGAGAAGCACTGAAAAAGTCTAAAATAAGAAAATCACACTGTAGTACCTGGAATATGGTGACAAACCCTGAAAATGTCAAAAAAATGAGAAAAATCACACTGTAGGACTTGGAATATGGTGAGAAACCCTGAAAAAGTCGAAAAATGAGAACATCAGGCAGTAGGACCTGGAATATGGTGAGAAACACTGAAAATCTTGAAATGAAAAAATCACACTGTAGGACCTGGAATATTGTGAGTAACTCTGAAAAAGTCGAAAAATTAGAAATTCACACTTGTAGGACCTGCAATATGGTGAGAAACACTGAAAAAGTCAAAAAATGAGAAAATTACACTGGTGGACCTGGAATATGTTGAGAAACCCTTTAAAAGTCGAAAAAAGAGAAAATCACCCTGTCGGACTTGGAATAAGATGAGAAAACCTGAAAAAGTCAAAAAATGAGAAAATTACACTGTAGTACCTTGAATATGGTGAGTAAACACTGAAAAAGTCTAAAAATGAGAAAATCACATAGTAGGACCTGGAATATGGTGAGAAACCCTGAAAAAGTCGAAAAATAAGAAAATCAAATTTGTCTTATCTGCAATATGGTGAGAAACCCTGAAAAAGTCAAAAAATAAGAAATTCACACTTGTAGGACCTGCAACATGGTGAGAAACCCTGAAAAAGTCGAAAAATGAGAAAATCACACTGTATGACTTGGAATAAGATGAGACACCCTGAAAAAGTCAAAAAATGAGAAAATCACACTGTAGGACTTGGAATAAGATGAGAAACCCTGAAAAAGTTGAAAAATGAGAAAATCATACTGTAGAAGATGGAATATGTTGAGCAATCCTGAAAAAGTCAAAAAATGAGAAAAATCACACTGTGGAACCTGGAATATGGTGAGAAACTCTGAAAAAGGTGAAAAATTAGAAAAATCACTCTCTAGGACTTGGAATATGATGAGAAACCCTGAAAAAATCGAAAAATGAGAAAATCACACTGTAGTAGCTGGAATATGGTGATAAACACTGAAAAAGTCTCAAAATGAGAAAATCACACAGTAGGACCTGCAATATGGTAAGAAACACTGAAACAGTCAAAAAATAAGAAAATCAAACTTGTAGTACCTGCAATATGTTGAGAAACCCTGAAAAATTCCAAAAATGAGAAAATCACACTGTAGGATTTGGAATATGATGAGAAACCCTGAAAAAGTCGAAAAATAAGAAAATCACACTTGTAGGACCTCCAATATGGTGAAAAACCCTGAAAAGTCGAAAAATGAGAAAATCACAGTGTAGGACCTGGAATATGGTGAGAAACCCTGAAAAAGTCGAAAAATGAGAAAATCACGCAGTAGGTCCTGGAATTTGGTGAGAAACACTGAAAAAGTCTAAAATAAGAAAATTACACTGTAGTACCTGGAATATGGTGACAAACCCTGAAAAAGCCTTTAAATGAGAAAATCACACTGTAGGACATTGAATATGGTGAGAAAACTTGAAAAAGTCAAAAAATGAGAAACAACACTGTAGTAAAAGGAATATGGTGATATAATCTGAAAAAGTCGAAAAATTAGAAAAATCACAGTCTAGGACTTGGAATATGATAAGAAACCCTGAAAAAGTCAAAAAATGAGAAAATCACACTGTAGGACTTGGAATATGATGAGAAACACTGAAAAAGTAAAAAAATGAGAAAATCACACAGAAGGACCTGGAATATGGTGAGAAACCCTGAAAAAGTCTTAAAATGAGAAAATCACACAGTAGGACCTGCAATATGTTGAGAAACACTGAAAAATCTAAAAATGAGAAAATCACACTGTAGGACCTGGAATATGGTGAGTAACTCTGAAAAAGTCGAAAAAAAAGAAATTCACACTTGTAGGACCTGCAATATGGTGAGAAACACTGAAAAAGTCAAAACATGAGAAAATTACACTGTAGGACCTGGAATATGTTGAGAAACACTTTAAAAGTCGAAAAAAGAGAAAATCACCCTCTAGGACATGGAATATGATGAGAAAACCTGAAAATGTCAAAAAATGAGAAAATAACACTGTAGTACCTTGAATATGGTGAGAAAAACACTGAAAAAGTCTAAAAATGAGAAAATCACACAGTAGGACCTGGAATATGGTGAGAAACCCTGAAGCAGTCGAAAAATAAGAAAATCAAATTTGTCATATCTGCAATATGGTGAGAAACCCTGAAAAAGTCAAAAAATGAGAAAAATACACTGAAGGAGCTGGAATATGGTGAGAAACCCTGAAAAAGTCAAAAAATAAGAAATTCACACTTGTAGGACCTGCAATAGGGTGAGAAATTCTGAAAAAGTCGAAAAATGAGAAAATCACACTGTAGGACTTGGAATATGGTGAGAAACCCTGAAAAAGTCGAAAAATGAGAAAATCACGCAGTAGGACTTGGAATATTGTGAGAAAACGTGAAAAAGTCTAAATATGAGAAAAATACACTGTAGGAGCTGGAATATGGTGAGAAAACCTGAAAAAGTCGAAAAATAAGAAACTCACACTTGTTTGACCTTCATTATGGTGAGAAATCTGAAAAAGTTGAAAAATGAGAAAATCACACTGTAGGACCTGGAATATGGTGAGAAACCCTGAAAAAGTCAAAAAATGAGAAAATCACACTATAGAACTTGGAATATGGTGAGAAACCCTGAAAAAGTCGAAAAATGAGAAAATCACGCAGTAGGACTTGGAATATTGTGAGAAAACGTGAAAAAGTCTAAATATGAGAAAAATACACTGTAGGAGCTGGAATATGGTGAGAAAACCTGAAAAAGTCGAAAAATAAGAAACTCACACTTGTTTGACCTTCATTATGGTGAGAAATCTGAAAAAGTTGAAAAATGAGAAAATCACACTGTAGGACCTGGAATATGGTGAGAAACCCTGAAAAAGTCAAAAAATGAGAAAATCACACTATAGAACTTGGAATATGATGAAAAACCCTGAAAAAGTCGAAAAATGAGAAAATCACACTGTAGAAGATGGAATATGGTGAGCAACCGTGAAAAAGTCAATAATTAGAAAAATCACACTCTAGGACTTGGAATATGATGAGGAACCCTGAAAAAGTCGAAAAATGAGAAAATCACACTGTAGTACCTGGAATGTGTTGAGAAACCCTGAAAAAGTCTTAAAATGAGAAAATCACACTGTAGGACCTGGAATATTGTGAGAAACTCTGAAAGAGTCGAAAAAAGAGAAAATCACACTCTAGGACTTGGAATATGATGATATACCCTGAAAAAGTCAAAAAAATGAGAAAATCACACTGTAGTACCTTGAATATGGTGAGTAAACACTGAAAAAGACTAAAAATGAGAAAATCACACAGTAGGACCTGCAATATGGTGAGAAACACTGAAAAAGTCAAAAAATGAGAAAATCACACTATAGGATTTGGAATATGATGAGAAACCGTGAAAAAATCAAAAAAATGAGTATAATACACTGTAGGAGCTGGAATATGATGAGAAACCCTGAAAAAGTCGAAAAATAAGAAAATCACACTTGTAGGACCTCCAATAGGGTGAAAAACCCTGAAAAAGTCGAAAAATGAGAAAATTACAGTGTAGGACATGGAATATGGTGAGAAACCCTGAAAAAGTCAAAAATGAGAAAATGACGCAGTAGGTCCTGGAATTTGGTGAGAAACACTGAAAAAGTCTAAAATAAGAAAATCACACTGTAGTACCTGGAATATGGTGACAAACCCTGAAAAAGTCAAAAAATGAGAATATTACACTGTAGGACCTGGAATATGTTGAGAAACCCTTTAAAAGTCGAAAAAAGAGAAAATCACCCTGTAGGACTTGGAATAAGATGAGAAAACCTGAAAAAGTCTCAAAATGAGAAAATAACACTGTAGTACCTTGAATATGGTGAGTAAACACTGAAAAAGTCTAAAAATGAGAAAATCACACAGTAGGACCTGCAATATGGTGAGAAACACTGAAAAAGTCAAAAAATGAGAAAATTACACTGTAGGACCTGGAATATGGTGAGAAACCCTGAAGCAGTCGAAAAATAAGAAAATCAAATTTGTCATATCTGCAATATGGTGAGAAACCCTGAAAAAGTCAAAAAATGAGAAAAATACACTGAAGGAGCTGGAATATGGTGAGAAACCCTGAAAAAGTCAAAAAATAAGAAATTCACACTTGTAGGACCTGCAATATGGTGAGAAACCCTGAAAAAGTTGAAAAATGAGAAAATCACACTGTAGGACTTGGAATAAGATGAGACACCCTGAAAAAGTCAAAAAATGAGAAAATCACCCTGTAGGACTTGGAATAAGATGAGAAACCCTGAAAAAGTTGAAAAATGAAAAAATCACACTGTAGAAGATGGAATATGTTGAGCAATCCTGAAAAAGTCAAAAAATGAGAAAAATAACACTGTGGAACCTGGAATATGGTGAGAAACTCTGAAAAAGGCGAAAAATTAGAAAAATCACTCTCTAGGACTTGGAATATGATGAGAAACCCTGAAAAGGTCAAAAAATGAGAAAATCACACTGTAGGACTTGGAATATGATGAAAAACCCTGAAAAAGTCGAAAAATTTGAAAATCACACTGTAGAAGATGGAATTTGGTGAGTAACCCTGAAAAAGTCAATAATTAGAAAAATCACACTCTAGGACTTGGAATATGATGAGGAACCCTATAAAAGTCGAAAAATGAGAAAATCACACTGTAGTAGCTGGAATATGGTGAGAAACACAGAAAAAGTCTCAAAATGAGAAAATCACACATTAGGACCTGCAATATGGTGATAAACACTTAAACAGTCAAAAAATAAGAAAATCAAACTTGTAGTACTTGCACTATGGTGAGAAACCCTGAAAATTTCCAAAAATGCGAAAATCACACTGTAGGATTTAGAATATGATGAGTAACCGTGAAAAAGTCAAAAAATGAGAAAAATACACTGTAGAAGCTGGAATATGGTAAGAAACCCTGAAAAAGTCAAAAAATAAGAAAATCACACTTGTAGAACCTCCAATATGGTGAGAAACCCTGAAAAAGTCGAAAAATGAGAAAATCACACTGTAGGACCTGCAATATGGTGAGAAACACTGAAAAAGTCTTAAAATGTGAAAATCATACTTTAGGACTTGGAATAAGATGAGAAACCCTGAAAAAGTCGAAAAATGAGAAAATCACACTGTAGTACCTGGAATATGTTGAGATACCCTGAAAAAGTCTTAAAATGAGAAAATCACACTATAGGACCTGGAATATGGTGAGAAACTCTGAAATAGTCGAAAAAAGAGAAAATCACACTCTAGGACTTGGAATATGATGAGAAACCCTGAAAAGGTCAAAAAAATGAGAAAAGTACACTGTAGTACCTGGAATATGGTGAGAAACCATGAAAAAGTCTAAAAATGAGAAAATCAAACAGTAGGACCTGGAATATGGTGAGAAACCCTGAAAGATAGAAAAATAAGAAAATCAAACTTGTAGTACCTGCAATATGGTGAGAAACCCTGAAAACGTCAAAAAAGGAGAAAATCACAATATAGGACTTGGAATAAGATGAGAAACCGTGAAAAAGACAAAAAATGACAAAAATACACGGTAGGAGCTGAAATATGGTGATCAACCCTGAAAAATTCAAAAAATGAGAAAAATCACAATGTAGAACCTGGAATATGGTGAGAAATTCTGAAAAAGACTAAAAATTAGAAAAATTACACCTAGGACTTGGAATATAATGAGAAACCCTAAAAAGTCGAAAAATAGAAAAATCACACAATAGGACCTGCAATATGGTGAGAAACACTGAATCAGTCGAAAAATAAGAAAATCAAACTTGTAGTACCTGCAATATGGTGAGAAACCCTAAAAAATTCCAACAATGAGAAAATAACACTGTAGGATTTGGAATAAGATGAGAAACCGTGAAAAAATCAAAAAAATGAGAATAATACACTGTAGGAGCTGGAATATGATGAGAAACACTGAAAAAGTCGAAAAATAAGAAAATCACACTTGTAGGACCTCCAATATGGTGAAAAACCCTGAAAAAGTCGAAAAATGAGAAAATTACAGTGTAGGACATGGAATATGGTGAGAAATCCTGAAAAAGTCAAAAATGAGAAAATCACGCAGTAGGTCATGGAATTTGGTGAGAAACACTGAAAAAGTCTAAAATAAGAAAATCACACTGTAGTACCTGGAATATGGTGACAAACCCTGAAAATGTCAAAAAATGAGAAAATCACACTGTAGGACTTGGAATATGGTGAGAAACCCTGAAAAAGTCGAAAAATGAGAAAATCACGCAGTAGGAGCTGGAATATGGTGAGAAACCCTGAAAAAGTCAAAAAATGAGAAAATCACACTGTAAGACCTGGAATATGGTGAGAAACCCTGAAAAAGTCGAAAAAAGAGAAAATCACACTCTAGGACTTGGAATATGATGAGAAACCCTGAAAAAGTAAAAAAAAATGAGAAATCACACAGTAGTACCTGGAATATGGTGAGAAACCCTGAAAAAGTCTAAAAATGAGAAAATCACACAGTAGGACCTGCAATATAGTGAGAAACCCTGAAAAAGTCGAAAAATGATAAAATCACACTGTAGGACTTGGAATAAGATGAGAAACCCTGAAAAAGTCAAAAAATGAGAAAATAACACTGTAGTACCTTGAATATGGTGAGTAAACACTGAAAAAGTCTAAAAATGAGAAAATCACACAGTAGGACCTGCAATATGGTGAGAAACCCTGAAAAAGTCGAAAAATGAGAAAATCACACTGTAGGACTTGGAGTAAGATGAGAAACCCTGAAAAAGTCAAAAAATGAGAAAATCACACTGTAGGACCTGGAATATGGTGAGAAACCCTGAAAAAGTCGAAAAAAGAGAAAATCACAGTCTAGGACTTGGAATATGATGAGAAACCCTGAAAAAGTCAAAAATTGAGAAAATCACACTGTAGAACCTGGAATATGGTGAGAAACCCTTAAAAAGTCTTAAAAAGAGAAAATCACACTCTAGGACTTGGAATATGATGAGAAACCCTGAAAAAGTCAAAAAATGAGAAAATCACACAGTAGTACCTGGAATATGGTGAGAAACCCTGAAAAAGTCTAAAAATGAGAAAATCACACAGTAGGACCTGCAATATGGTGAGAAACCCTTAAAAAGTCGAAAAATGAGAAAATCACACTGTAGGACTTGGAATAAGATGAGAAACCGTGAAAAAGACAAAAAATGACAAAAATGCACTGTAGGAGCTGGAATATGGTGAGAAAAACCTGAAAAAGTCCAACAATAAGAAAATCACACTTGTAGGACCTGCAATATGGTGAGAAACCCTGAAAAAGTCAAAAATTAGAAAATCACACTGTAGGACTTGGAGTAAGATGAGAAACCCTGAAAAAGTCAAAAAATGAGAAAATCACACTATAGGACTTGGAATATGGTGAGAAACCCTGAAAAAGTCAAAAAATGAGAAAATCACACAGTAGAACCTGGAATATGGTGAGAAACCCTGAAAAAGTCCGAAAAAGAGAAAATCACACTCTAGGACTTGGAATATGATGAGAAAACCTGAAAAAGTCAAAAAATGAGAAAATCACACTGTAGGACTTGGAATAAGATGAGAAACCGTGAAAAAGACAAAAAATGACAAAAATGCACTGTAGGAGCTGGAATATGGTGAGAAACCCTGAAAAAGTCCAACAATAAGAAAATCACACTTGTAGGACCTGCAATATGGTGAGAAACCTTGAAAAAGTCGAAAAATGAGAAAATCACACTGTAGGACTTGAAGTAAGATGAGAAACCCTGAAAAAGTCAAAAAATGAGAAAATCACCCTATAGGACTTGGAATATGGTGAGAAACCCTGAAAAAGTCAAAAAATGAGAAAATTACACTGTAGGACCTGGAATATTTTTGAGAAACCCTGAAAAAGTCCGAAAAAGAGAAAATCACACTCTAGGACTTGGAATATGATGAGAAAACCTGAAAAAGTCAAAAAATGAGAAAATCACACTGTAGCACCTAGAATATTGGTGAGAAACACTGAAAAAGTCTTAACGTGAGAAAATCACACAGTAGGACCTGGAATATGGTGAGAAACCCTGAAACATTTGAAAAATAAGAAAATCAAACTTGTAGTACCTGCAATATGGTGAGAAACCCTGAAAAAGTCGAAAAATGAGAAAATTACACTGTTCGACTTGGAATAAGATGAGAGACGGTGAAAATTTTAAAAAATGAGAAAAATACACTGTAGTAGCTGGAACATGGTGAGAAACCCTGCAAAAGTCGAAAATTAAGAAATTCACACTTGTAGGACCTGCAATATGGTGAGAATCCCTGAAAAAGTCGAAAAATGAGAAAATCACACTCTAGGACTTGGAATATGATAAGAAACCCTGAAAAAGTCGAAAAATGAGAAAATCACACAGTAGGACCTGCAATATGGTGAGAAACCCTGAAACAGTCGAAAAATAAGAAAATCAAACTTGTAGTACCTGCAATATGGTGAGAAACCCTGAAAAAAGAAAGAAAGAAAGAAAGAAAGAAAGAAAGAAAGAAAGAAAGAAAGAAAGAAAGAAAGAAAGAAAGAAAGGAGAATAAAAAGTTTTTATAAAAGTTTTATAAAAAGTGTTAAAGTTTTTAAAAATTAAAAAAAAAAATTACCAGATCACCATCAAGCACACACAGCATTGGCTGTCTTCAGGTGTATCCTTTCAGCCTCCAAAACAAAAAGCAATGGCTGGCTGGCTTCATGTGTATCCTATTCTCGAGTCTTATTTCCAACCTAAGAGCTGGGCTGAGCTGCCTCATTATGTAATTGCAAATCTTCCTTGGTTTGTCTTTTCCATTTCTAAGACTAACAGGCCTTTTTCTATTTAGAGAATATGCTCATGACTGTCCTTTAGATATAGTAAATATAACTGTTGCTCAATAAAAATTATTTTGCATGTA
Source organism: Mus caroli (assembly GCF_978045245.1). Lineage (NCBI taxonomy): Eukaryota > Metazoa > Chordata > Mammalia > Rodentia > Muridae > Mus > Mus caroli. The sequence continues at coordinate 10,680,725 of NW_028227278.1, read as the reverse complement.
TTTATTTGTGTGAGTGATGAAGCTCAGGTCTTCAAACTCGTCAGGAGTTATAATTACCTCCCCTCTCTCTCACCCACTCTCTGTCCTCTCTCTGAATGATCTATTTTATTTTTAGTGTAAGAATGTTTTGCATGTGTATGCTGTGCCCACAGACTCCAGAACAGAGTAATAGATCCCCTGAACTGGAGATGGGCCACCATATATATATATACTGGTAATTGAGCCCAGGTTCTCTGGAAGAGGAGACAATGCTCTTAATTGTTGAGCCCTCTCTGTAGCCACATCTTTCTTTCTTTCTTTCTTTCTTTCTTCCTTTCTTTCTTTCTTTCTTTCTTTCTTTCTTTCTTTCTTTCTTTCTTTCTTTCTTTCTTTCTTTCTTTTTTTTTTTTTGAGTATATGTTAGGCTGTGTTTATATACATCATATGCAGACAATAAGAATGATTTAGATTCTTCAGCATCTGACACCCTCTTCTGGAGTGTCTGAACATAGCTACAGCATACTTTGATATAATAAATAAATAAATCTTTAAAAAGAAAAGGAAAAGTAAAAAAGAAAAAACAGGCCTGCCATATGCATGTTCATAGAGGAAAATGGAAGAGACCCCAATCTAACCTCAGCAGGGTGCTTCCTTCTGGATGGTAGCTCACAGTTTCATCCCAGCAAGACAGGCAAATCACTGAGTTCAAGGACAGTAAGGTTCAGGACAGCCAAGGTTAGGAAGGAAAAGGGTCTATGTTGAGAATACAAACCCTCAGGGGGTGGGGGAATCCAGATTAACTTTTTAATAACAAAGACTTGGTCTTTGATGTCTATAGGAAGCCCTTCTCAGTGCCTTTAACTAAGACTGCACATTCAGGGCTGTGACTCAACTGTAACAAGGAACAGGGCTAAGAACCTGCAGCCTTTGAAAACAACTATTTTTTTAAAGTGGGGGACACAAATCAGCAGTAGAACCCCTCAGGTTCAGCCATAATACTTGTTAGGGAAACAGCCTCAATGTCCGGAGCTGAGGTCTCATGGGTGAACTGCTTCAAGCTCTGAGTATCATTGAAAGAAAGAAAAGATATCATGTGGTTGCTTAATTTATTTATTTTATTATTTCTATTTTTTGTTTTCTTTTGTTTTGTTTTAGAAAAGGCCTCAGTCTGTAGCTATGGCTGACCTAGGACAGACTACATGTGTTAATTACGGTTTCACAGCTGAGAAACAAACCATACCTATGTAAGACTTAGAAAACCCAACAGTCAGTGGTGGCTCGAGCTCTTAATGAGAGCACTCTGGAGGGAGAGGCAGTCAGTTTCTGATTTCGAGGCCAGCCTGGTTAAAGACAGGGATAGGCAGGGCTAGGCAAGGCAGGGCTAGGCTAAGCAAGGGGCTAGATTAGGCTAGGCAAGGGGCTAGGCTAGGCTAGGCTAGGCAAGGGGCTAGGCAAGACAGTAATACAGACAGACAAGTATGGCAGGCCTGCCTGGTTTTTCTTTCTTTCTTATCCCTTTTAAAAAATGTTTATTTATTTATTTATTTATTTATTTATTTATTTATTTATTTATTAGATATAAGTACACTGTAGCTGTCTTGAGACACTGCAGAAAAGGGTGTAAGATTCTGGAGAATCTAAATCCCTCTTATGGGCTGCATATGATGTACATAAACACAGCCTCACATATACTTCTAAAAATTTATAGATGGGTGGGGCCACTGAAAGGGCTCAACAATTAACAGAATTGTCTCCTCTTCCAGAAAACCTGGGATCAACTAACAGCAACTATATGGTGGCCCATCTCCAGTTCCAGGGGATCAGAAAGACAGACAGACAGACAGACAGACATAAGGATGGCAGGCCTGCCTGGTCTTACTTTATTTCTTATCCTTTTAAAAAATATTTTATTTATTTATTTATTTATTTATTTATTTATTTATTTATTTATGTATTTTTTTAGATATATGTATACTGTAGCTGTCTTCAGACACTCCAGTAGAGGGTGTCAGATTCTGGAGAATCTAAATCCCTCTTATGGTCTGCATATGATGTACTTAAACACAGCCTCACATATACTTCTAAAAATTTAAAGATGGGTGGGGCCACTGAAAGGGCTCAATAATTAACAGCATTGTCTCCTCTTCCAGAGAACCTGGGATCAACTACAAGCAACTATATGGTTGCCCATCTCCAGTTCCAGGGGATCAGACAGAGAGACAGACAGACAGACAGAGATAAGGATGGAAGGCCTGCCTGGTCTTTCTTTCTTTCTTATCCTTTTTAAAAAATGTTTATTTATTTATTTATTTATTTATTTATTTATTTATGTATTTATTTATTAGATATAAGTACACTGTAGCTATCTTCAGACACTCCAGAAGAGGGTGTCATATTCTGGAGAATCTAAATCCCTCTTATGGTCTGCATATGATGTACATAAACACAGCCTCACATACACCTCTAAAAATTTAAAGATGAGTGGGGCCACTGAAAGGGCTCAACAATTAACAGCATTGTCTCCTCTTCCAGAGAACCTGGGATCAACTACCAGCAACTATATGGTGGCCCATCTCCAGTTCCAGGAGATCAGAAAGACAGACAGACAGACAGAGAAAAGGATGGCAGGCCCTGCCTGGTCTTTCTTTTTTTCTTATCATTTTTTTTAAAAAAATATTTATTTATTTATTTATTTATTTATTTATTTATTTATTTATTTATTTATTAGACATAAGTACACTGTAGCTGTCTTCAGACACTCCAGAAGAGGGTGTCAGATTCTGGAGAATCTAAATCCCTCTTATAGTCTGCCTACGATGTACATAAACACAGACTCACATACACTTCTAAAAATTTAAAGATGAGTGGGGCCACTGAAAGGGCTCAACAATTAACAGCATTGTCTCCTCTTCCAGAGAACCTGGGATCAACTACCAGCAACTATATTGTGGCCCATCTCCAGTTCCAGGAGTTCAGACAGACAGACAGACAGACAGAGATAAGGATGGCAGGCCTGCCTGGTCTTTCATTTTTTCTTATCCTTTTAAAAAATGTTTATTTATTTATTTATTTATTCATTTATTTATTAGATATAAGTACCCTGTAGCTGCCTTCAGATACTCCAGAAGAGGGTGTCAGATTCTGGAGAATATAAATCCCTCTTATGGTCTGCATATGATGTACATAAACAAAGCCTCACATATACTTTTAAAAATTTAAAGATGGGTGGGGCCACTGAAGGGCTCAACAATTAACAGCATTGTCTCCTCTTACAGAGAACCTGGGATCTACTACCAGCAAAAATATGGTGGCCCATCTCAAGTTTCAGGGGATCAGACAGACAGACAGACAAACAGACAAGGATGGCAGGCCTGCCTGGTTGTTCTTTCTTTCTTATCCTTTTTGAAAAAATGTTTATTTATTTATTTATGTATTTATTAGATATAAGTACACTGTAGAGGTCTTCAGACACTCCAGAAGAGGTTGTCAGATTCTGGAGAATCTAAACCCTCTTATGGTCTGCATATGATGTACATAAACACAGACTCACATTTACTTCCAAAAATTTAAAGATGGGTGGGGCCACTGAAAGGGATCAACAATTAACAGCATTGTCTCCTCTTCCAGAGAACCTGAGATCAACTACCAGCAACTATATGGTGGCCCATTTCCAGGTCCAGGGAATCAGAAAGACAGATAGACAGACAGACAGAGATAAGGATGGCAGGCCTCCCTGGTATTTCTTTTTTTCTTATCATTTTTAAAAAAAGTTTATTTATTCATTTATTTATTTATTTATTTATTTATTTATTTATTTATTTATTTATTTATTTATTAGAATAAGTACATTGTAGCTGTCTTCAGACACTCCAGAAGAGGGTGTCAGATTCTGGAGAATCTAAATCCCTCTTATAGTCTGCCTATGATGTACATAAACACAGCCTCACATACACTTCTAAAAATTTAAAGATGAGTGGGGCCACTGAAAGGGCTCAACAATTAACAGCATTGTCTCCTCTTCCAGAGAACCTGGGATCAACTATCAGCCACTATATGGTGGCCCATCTCCAGTTCCCCAGGATCAGACAGACAGACAGACAGACAGAGTTAAGGAACGCAGGCCTGCCTGGACTTTCTTTTTTTCTTATCATTTTTAAAAAATGATTATTTATTTATTTATTTATTTATTTATTTATTTATTTATTTATTTATTTATTTATTAGATATAAGTACATGGTAGCAGTCTTCAGACACTCCAGAAGACGGTGTCAGATTCTGGACAATCTAAATCCCTCTTATGGTCTGCATATGAGGTACATAAACACATCCTCACATATACTTCTAAAAATTTAAAGATGGGTGGGGCCACTTTACTGCTCAAAAATTAACAGCATTGTCTCCTCTTCCAGAGAACCTGGGTTCAACTACCAGCAACTATATGGTGGCCCATCTCCAGTTCCAGGGGATCAGACAGACAGACAGACATACAGACAGATAGAGATAAGGATGGCAGGCCTGCCTGGTCTTTCTTTCTTTCTTATCCTTTTTAAGAAATGTTTATTTATTTATTAATGTATATTAGATATAAGTACACTGTAGCTGTCTTCAGACACTGAGCAAGAGGGTGTCAGATTCTGGAGAATCTAAATCCCTCTTATGGACTGCAAATGATGTACATAAGCACAGACTCACAATTACTTCCAAAAATTTATAGATGTGTGGGGCCACTGAAAGGGCTCAACAATTAACAGCATTATCTCCTCTTCCAGAGAACCTGGGATCAACTACCAGCAACTATATGGTGGCCCATCTCCAGTTCCAGGGGATCAGATAGACAGACAGACAGACAGAAGAGATAAGGATCGCAGGTCTGCCTGTTCTTTCTTTCTTTCTTTCTTTCTTTCTTTCTTTCTTTCTTTCTTTCTTTCTTTCTTTCTTTCTTTCTTTCTTATCCTTTTAAAATGTTTATTTATTTATTTATTCATTTATTTATTTATTTATTAGATTTAAGTACACTGTAGCTGTCTTCAGAAACTCAGGAGGAGGGTTTCAGGTTCTGGAGTATCTAAATCCCTCTTATGGACTGCATATGATGTACATTAACACAGCCTCATATATACTTCTAAAAATTTAAAGATGGGTGGGGCCACTGAAAGGGCTCAACAATTAACAGCCTTGTCTCCTCTTCCAGAGAACCTGGGATCAACTACCAGCAACTATATAATAGCCCATCTCCAGTTCCAGGGGATCAGACAGACAGACAGACATACAGACTAGAATGGCAGGCCTGTCTGGTTTTTCATTCTTTCTTATCCTTTTTAAAACATCTTTCTTTCTTTCTTTCTTTCTTTCTTTCTTTCTTTCTTTCTTTCTTTCTTTCTTTCTTACTTTCTTTCATATTTATTTATTTATTTATTCATTTATTAGATATAAGTACACTGTAGATGTCTTCAGACACTCAAGAAGAGGGTATCAGTTTCTGGAGAATCTAAATCCCTCTTATGGTCTGCATACAATGTACATAAACACAGCCTCACATATACTTCTAAAAATTTAAAGATGGGTGGGGCCACTGAAAGGGCTCAACAATTAACAGCATTGTCTCCTCTTCCAGAGAACCTGGGATCAACTACCAGCAACTATATGGTGGCCCATCTCTAGTTCCAGGGGATCAGACAGACAGACTGACAGACAGAGATAAGGATGGCAGGCCTACCTGGTCTTTCTTTCCTTCTTATCCTTTTAAAAAATGTTTATTTATTTATTTATGTATGTATTTATTAGATATAAGTACACAGTAGCTGTCTTCAGACACTCCAGAAGAGGGTGTCAGATTACGGAGAATCTAAATCCCTCTTATGGTCTGCATAAGATGTACATAAACACAGCCTCATATATACTTCTAAAAATTTAAAGATGGGTGGGGCCACTTAAAGGGCTCAACAAATACCAGCATTGTCTCCTCTTCCAGAGAACCTGGGATCAACTACCAGCAAAAATATGGTGGCCCATCTCCAGTTTCAGGGGATCAGATAGACAGATAGACAAACAGACAAGGAAGGCAGGCCTGCTTGGTTTTTATTTCTTTCTTATCCTTTTTAAAACATGTTTATTTATTTATTTATGTATTTATTAGATATAAGTACACTCTAGCTGTCTTCAGACACTCCAGAAGAGGGTGTCAGATTCTGAAGAATCTAAATCCCTCTTATGGTCTGCATATGATGTACATAAACACAGCCTCACAAATTCTTCTAAAAATTTAAAGATGGGTGGGGCCACTGAAAGGGCTCAAAAATTAACAGCATTGTCTCCTCTTGCAGAGAAACTGGGATCAACTACCAGCAACTATATGGTGGCCCATCTCCAGTTCCAGGGTATCAGACAGACAGACAGATAGACAGAGATAAGGATGGCAGGCCTGCCTGGTCTTTCTTTCTTTCTTTCTTATCCTTTTTTAAAAATGTTTATTTATTTATTTATTTATTTATTTATTTATTTATTTATTAGATATAAGTACACTGTAGTTGTCTTCAGTCACTCCAGAAGAGGGTGTCAGATTCTGGAGAATATAAATCCCTCTTATGGTCTGCATATAATGTACATAAACACAGCCTCACATATAGTTCTAAAAATTTAAAGATGGGTGGGGCCCCAGAAAGGGCTCAATAATTAACAGCATTGACTCCTCTTCCAGAGAACCTGGGATCAACAATGAGCAACTATATGGTGGCCCATCTTTAGTTCCAGTGGATCAGACAGACAGACAGACAGACAGAGATAAGGATGGCAGGCCTGCCTGGTCTTTCTTTTTTTCTTATCCTATTTAAAAAATGTTTATTTATTTATGTATGTATATATTTATTTATTTATTTATTTATTTATGTATTTATTAGATATAAGTACAATATAGCTGTCTTCAGACACTCCAGAAGAGGGTGTCAGATTCTGGAGAATCTAAATCCCTCGTATGGTCTGCATATGATGTACATAAACACAGCCTCACATATACTTCTAAAAATTTAAAGATGGGTGGGGCTACTGAAAGGGCTCAACAACTAACAGCATTGTCTCATCTTCCAGAGTACCTGGGATCAACTACCAGCAACTATATGGTGGCCTATCTCCAGTTCCAGGGGATTTGACAGATAGAGAGACAGACAGACAGACAGACAGACAAGGTGGCAGGCCTGCCTGGTCTTTCTTTCTTTCTTATCCTTTTTAAAAATGTTTATTAATTTATGTATGTATTTATTAGATAAAAGTACACGGTAGCTGTCTTCAAACACTCCCCAAGAGGGTGTCAGATTCTGGAGAATCTATATCCCTCTTATGATCTGCATATGATGTACATAAACACAGCCTCACATATACTTCTAAAAACTTAAAGATGGGTGGGGCCACTGAAAGGGCTCAACAATTAACAGCATTGTCTCCTCTTCCAGAGAACCTGGGATCAACTACCAGCAATTATATGGTGGCCCATCTCCAGTTCCGGGGATCAGACAGACAGACAGACAGACAAGGATGGCAGGCCTACCTGGTCTCTCTTTCTTTATTATCCTTTTTAAAAAATGTTTATTTGTTTATTTATGAATTTATTAGATATAATTACACTGTAGCTGTCTTCAGACACTCCAGAAGAGGGTGTCAGATTCTGGAGAATCTAAATCCCTCTTATGGTCTGCATATCCGGTACATAAACACAGCCTTACATATACATCTAAAAATTTAAAGATGGGTGAGCAACTGAAAGGGCTCAACAATTAACAGCATTGTCTTCTCTTCTAGAGAACCTGGGATCAAATACCAGCAACTCTATGGTGGCCCATCTCCAGTTCCAGGGGATCAGACAGACAGACAGACAGAGATAAGGATGGCAGGCCTGCCTGGTCTTTCTTTCTTTCTAATCGATTTTAAAAAATGTTTATTTATGTATTTATGTATTTATTAGATATAAGTACACTGTATCCGTCTTAGACACTCCAAAAGACTGTGTCAGATTCTTGAGAATTTAATCCCTCTTATGGTCTGAATATGATGTACATAAACACAGCGTCACATTTACTTCTAAAAATTCAAAGATGGGTGTGGCCACTGAAAGGGCTCAACAATTAACAGCATTGTCTCCTCTTCCAGAGGACCTGGGATCAACTACCAGCAACTATATGGTGGCCCATCTCCAGTTCTAGGGGATCAGACAGACAGACAGACAGAGAGACAGACAGACAGACAAACATAAGGATGGCAGGCCTGCCTTGTTTTTCTTTCTTTCTTATCCTTTTTAAAAAATGTTTATTTATTTATTTATTTATTTATTTATTTATTTATTTATTATATATAAGAACACTGTAGCTGTCTTCAGACACTCCAGAAGAGGGTGTGAGGTTCTGGATAATCTATATCCCTCTTATGGTCTGCATATGATGTACATAAACACAGCCTCACATATACTTCTAAAAATTTAAAGATGGTTGGGGCCACTGTAAGGGCTCAAAAATTAACAGCATTGTCTCCTCTTCCAAGGAACCTGGGATCAACTACCAGCAACTATATTTTGGCCCATCTCCAGTTCCAGTGGATATGACAGATAGACAGACAGACAGACGGACAGACAAGGTGGCAGGCCTGCCTGGTCTTTCTTTCTTTCTTATCCTTTTTAAAAAAATGTTTATTTATTTATTTATGTATTTATTAGATATATGTACACTGTAGCTGTCTTCAGACACTCCAGAAGTTGGTGTCAGATTCTGGAGAATCTAAATCACCCTTATTGTCTGCATATGAGGTACATAAACAGAGACTCACATATACTTCTAAAAATATAAAGATGGGTGGGACCACTGAAAGGGCTCAACAATTAACAGCATTATCTCCTCTTCCAGAGAACCTGGGATCAACTACCAGCAACTATATGATGGCCCATCTCCAGTTCCAGGGGATCAGAAAGACAGACAGACAGACAGAGAGAGATAAGGATGACAGGCCTGCCTGGTATTTCTTTCTTTCTTATCCTTTTTAAAAAATGTTTATTTATTTATTTATTTATTTATTTATTTATTTATTTATTTATGTATTTATTAGATATAAGTATACTGTAGCTGTCTTCAGACACTCCAGAATAGGGTGTCAGAATCTGGAGAATATAAATCCCTCTAATGGTCTGCATATGATGTACATAAACACAGTCTCACATATACTTCTAAAAATTTAAAGATGGGTGGGGTCCCTGAAAGGGCTCAAAAATTAACAGCATTGACTCCTCTTCCAGAGAACCTGGGATCAACTACCAGCAACTATATGGTGGCCCACCTTTAGTTCCAGGGGATCAGACAGCCAGACAGCCAGACAGAGATAAGGATGGAAGGCCTGCCTGGTCTTTCTTTCTTTCTTATCCTTTTAAAAAAATGTTTATTTATTTATTTATTTATGTATTATTAGATATAAGTACACTGTAGCTGTCTTCAGACACTCCAGTAGAGGGTGTCTGATTATGGAGAATCTAAATCCTCTTATAATCTGCATATGATGTACATAAACACAGCCTCAGGTATACTTCTAAAAATTTAAAGAAGTGTGGGGCCACTAAAAGGGCTCAACAATTAACAGCATTATCTCCTCTTCCAGAGAATCTTGGATCAACTACCAGCAACTATATGGTGGCCCATCTCCAGTTCGCGGGGATCAGATAGACAGACAGACAGACAGACAGAGATATGGATGGAAGGCCTGCCTGGACTTTCTTTCTTTCTTATTTTTTTTTAAAAATGTTTATTGATTTATGTATTTATTTATTTATTTATTTATTTATTTATTTATTTATTTATTAGATATAAGTACACTGTAGCTGTCTTCAGACAATCCAGAAGAGGGTGTCAGATTCCTGAGAATCTAAATCCCTCTTATGGTCTGCATATGATGTACATAAACAAAGCCTCACATATACTTCTAAAAATTTAAAGATGGGGGGGGCCACTTAAAGGGCTCAACAAATAACAGCATTGTCTCCTCTTCCAGAGAACCTGGGATCAACTACCAGCAAGTATAAGATGGACCATCTCCAGTTCCAGGGGATCAGACAGACAGATAGACAGACAGAGATAAGGATGGCACTCCTGCCTGGTCTCTCTTTATTTCTTATCCATTTTAAAAAATGTTTATTTATTTTTTTATTTATTTATTAGATATAAATACACTGTAGCTGTTTTCAGACACTCCAGAAGAGGGTGTCAGATTCTGATGAATCTAAATCCCTCTTCTGGTCTGCATATGATGTACATAAACACAGCCTCACATACACTTCTAAAAATTTAAAGATGGGTAGGGCCACTGAAAGGGCTCAACAGTAACAGCATTTTCTCCTCTTCCAGAGAACCTGGGATCAACTACCAGCAACTATATGGTGGCCCATCTCCATTTCCGGGGATCAGATAGACAGACAGACAGACAGACAGAGATATGGATGGCATGCCTGCCTGGTCTTTCTTTCTTGCTTATCCTTTTTAAAAAATGTTTATTTATTTATTTATTTATTTATTTATTTATTTATTTATTTATTTATGTATTTATTAGATATAAGTACACTGTAGCTGTTCAGACACTCCAGTAGAGGGTGTCAGATTCTGGAGAATCTAAAACCCTCTTATGGTCTGCATATGATGTACATAAACACAGCCTCACATTCACTTATAAATATTTAAAGATGTGTGGGACCACTGAAAGGTCTCAACAATTAACAGCATTGTCTCCCCTACCAGAGAACCTGGGATCAACTACCAGCAACTATATGGTGGCCCATATCCAGTATCAGAGGATCAGACAGACAAACAGACAGACAGACAGAGATAAGGATGGCAGGCCTGCCAGGTCTTTCTTTCGTTCTTATCCTTTTTTAAAAATGTTTATTTATTTATTTATTTATTTATTTATTTATTTATTTATTCATTTATTTATTTTTTTATGTATTTATTCGATATAAGTACACTGTAGCTGTCTTCAGATACTCCAGTAGAGGGTGTCAGAATCTGGAGAATCTAAACCCCTCTAATGGTCTGCATATGATGTACATAAACAGAGACTCACATATACTTCTAAAAATATAAAGATTGGTGGGGCCACTGAAAGGGCTCAACAATTAACAGCATTGTCTCCTCTTCCAGAGAACCTGGGACAAACTACCAGCAACTATATGGTGGCCCATCTCCAGTTCCAGGGGATCAGACAGACAGAGAGACAGACAGACAGAGATAAGGATGGCAGGCCTGCCTGGTCTTTCTTTCTTTCTTATCCTTTTTAAAAAATGTTTATTTATTTATTTATTTATTTATATATTTATTCGATATAAGTACACTGTAGCTGTCTTCAGACACTCCAGAAGAGGGTGTCAGATTCTGGAGAATCTAAATCCCTCTTATGGTATGCATATGATGTACATAAACAGAGATTCACATACACTTCTAAAAATTTAAAGATGGGTGGGGCCACTTAAAGGGCTCAACAAATAACAGCATTGTCTCCTCTTCCAGAGAACCTGGGATCAACTACCAGCAAGTATATGATGGACCATCTCCAGTTCCAGGGGATCAGACAGACAGATAGACAGACAGAGATAAGGATGGCACTCCTGCCTGGTCTTTCTTTATTTCTTATCCATTTTAAAAAATGTTTATTTATTTATTTATTTATTTATTAGATATAAATACACTGTAGCTGTCTTCAGACACTCCAGAAGAGGGTGTCAGATTCTGGAGAATCTAAATCCCACTTAAGGTCTGCATATGATGTACATTAACACAGCCTCACATATACTTCTAAAAATTTAAGGATAGGTAGGACCACTGAAAGGGCTCAACAATTAACATCATTGTCTCCTCTTCCAGAGAACCTGGGATCAACTACCAGCAACTATATGGTGGCCCATCTCCAGTTCCAGGGGATCAGACAGACAGACAGAGATACAGACAGATAGAGTTAAGGATGGCAGTCCTACCTGGTCTTTCATTCTTTCTTATCCTTTTAAAAAATGTTTATTTATTTATTTATTTATTTATTTATTTATTTATTCGATATAAGTACACTGTAGCTGTCTTCAGACACTCCAGAAGAGGGTGTCAGATTCTGGAGAATCTAAATCCCTCTTATGGTCTGCATATGATGTACATGAACACAGCCTCACATATACTTATAAAAATTTAAAGATGGGTGGGGCCACTGAAAGGGCTCAAAAATTAACAGCATTGTCTCCTCTTCCAGAGAACCTGGGATCAACTACCAGCAACTATATGGTGGCCCATCTCCAGTTACAGGCGATCAGACAGACAGACAGACATACAGACAAGGATGGCAGGCCTTCTGGTTTTTATTTCTTTCTTATCCGTTTAAAAAGGTTTATTTATTTATTTATGAATTTATTATATATAAGTACACTGTAGCTGTCTTCAGACACTCAGGAAGAGGGTGTTAGATTCTGGAGAATCTAAGTCCCTCTTATGATATGCATATGATGTACATAAAAACAGCTTCACATTTATTTCTAAAAATTTAAAGATGGGTGGGGCCACTGTGAGGGCTCAACAATTAACAGCATTGTCTCCTCTTCCAGAGAACCTGGGATCAACTACCAGCAACTATATGGTGGCCCATCTCCAGATCCAGGGGATCAGAGAGACAGACAGACAGACAGACAGACAAGGATGGCAGGACTGCCTGGTTTTTCTTTCTTTCTTATCCTTTTTAAAACATGTTTATTTATTTATTTATTTATGTATTTATTAGATATAAGTACACTGTAGCTGTCTTCAGACACTCCAGAAGAGAGTATCAGATTCTGGAGAATATAAATCCCTCTTATGGTCTACAAACAATGTACATAAACACAGCCTCACATATACTTCTAAAAATTTAAAGATGTGTGGGGCCACTGAAAGGGCTCAACAATTAACAGCATTGTCTCCTCTTCCAGAGAACCTGGGATTAAACTACCAGCAACTATGTGGTGGCCCATCTCCAGTTCCAGGGGATCAGACAGACAGACAGACAGACAGAGATAAGGATGGCAGGCCTGCTAGTCTTTCTTTTTTTCTTATCATTTTTAAAAAATGTTTATTTATTTATTTATTTATTTATTTATTTATTAGATATAAGTACACTGTAGTTGTCTTCAGACACTCCAGAAGAGGGTATCAGATTCTGGAGAATCTAAATACCTCTTATGGACTGCATATGATGTACATAACACAGCCTCACATATATTTCTAAATATTTAAAGATGTGTGGGGCCACTGAAAGGGCTCAACAATTAACAGCATTGTCTCCTCTTCCAGAGAACCTGGATCAACTACCAGCAACTATATGGTGGCCCATCTCCAGTTCCAGGGAATCAGACAGACAGACAGACAGACAGATATAAGGATGGAAGGCCTGCCTGGATTTTCTTTCTTTATTATCCTTATTTAAAAATGTTTATTTGTTTATTTATGTATTTATTAGACATAAGTACACTGTAGCTGTCTTCAGACACTCCAGAAGAGGGTGTCATATGCTGGAGAATCTAAATCCCTCTTATGGTCTGCATTTGATGTAAATAAACATAGCCTCACATATACTTCTAAAAATTTAAAGATGGGTGGGGCCACTGAAAGGGCTCAACAATTAACAGCATTGTCTCCTTTTCCAGAGAACCTGGGATCAACTACCAGCAACTATATGGTGTCCCATCTCCAGTTACAGGGGATCAGACAGACAGACAGACAGACAGAAAGTGATAAGGATGGCAGGCCTGCATGGTCTTTCTTTCTTTCTTCTCCGTTTAAAAAAATGTTTATTTATTTATTTATTTATTTTTTTATTTATTTTTAATGTATTTATTAGATATAAGTACAAAATACTTGTCTTCAGACACTCCAGAAGAGGTTGTCAGATTCTGGAAAATCTAAATCCCTCTTATGGTCTGCATATGATGTACATAAACACAGCCTCACATATACTTCTAAAATTTTAAAGATGGGTGGGGCCACTAAAAGGGATCAACAATTAACAGCATTGTCTCCTCTTCCAGAGAACCTGGGATCAATAACCAGTAATTATATGGTGGCCCATCTCCAGTTCCAGGGGATCAGACAGACACACAGACAGACAGACAGAGATAAGGATGGCAGGCCTGCCTGGTCTTTCTTTCTTTCTTATCATTTTATAAAAGGTTTATTTATTTATTTATGTATTTATTAGATATAAGTACACTATAGCTATCTTCAGACACTCCAGAAGAGGGTGTTTGATTCTGCAGAACGTAAATCCCATTTATGTTCTGCATATGATGTACATAAACACAGCCTCACATATTCTTCTAAAAATTTAAAGATGGTTGGGGCCACTGAAAGGAACCAACAATTAACAGCATTGTCTCCTCTTCCAGAGAACCTGGGATCAACTACCAGCAACTATATGTTGGCCCATCTCCAGTTTCAGGGGATCAGACAGACAAACAGACAGACAGAAAGACAGAGATAAGGATGGCAGGCCTGCCTGGTCTTTCTTTCTTTCTTATCCTTTTTAAAAAATGTTTATTTATTTATTTATGTATTTTTTAGATATAAGTACACTGTAGCTGTCTTCAGACACTCTAGAAGAGGGTCTCATCTCCTGGAGAATCTAAATCCCTCTTATGGTCTTCATATGATGTACATAAACAAAGCCTCACATATACTTCTAAAAATTTAAAGATGGGTGGGCCCACTGAAAGGGCTCAACAATTAACAGCATTGTCTCTTCTTCCAGAGAACGTGGGATCAACTACCAGCAACTATATGGTGGCCCATCTCAAGTTCCAGGGGATAAGACAGACAGACAGACAGACAGAGATAAGGATGGCAGGCCTGCCTGATTTTTCTTTCTTTCTTATCCTTATTAAAAAATGTTTATTTATTTGTTTATTTGTTTATTTATTTATTTATTTATTTATTTATCAGATATAAGTACACTGTAGCTGTCTTCAGACTCTCCAGAAGAGGGTGTCAGATTCTGGAGAATCTATATCCCTCTTATGGTCTGCATATGATGTACATGAACACAGCCTCACATATACTTCTAAAAATTTAAAGATGGGTGGGGCCACTGAAAGGGCTCAAAAATTAACAGCATTGTCTCCTCTTCCAGAGAACCTGGGATCAACTACCAGCAACTATATGGTGGCCCATCTCGAGTCCAAGGGGATCAGACAGACTGTAGACAGACAGAAAGACAGACAGAGATAAGGATGGCAGGCCTGCCTGGTCTCTCTTTATTTATTATCCTGTTTAAAAAATGTTTATTAATTTATTTATTTATTTATTTATTTATTTACTTATTTATTTAATATAAGTACACTGTAGCTGTCTTCAGACACTCCAGAAGAGGGTGTCAGATTCTGGAGAATCTAAATCACATTTATGGTCTGCATAAGATGTACATAAACACAGCCTCACATATACTTCTAAATATTTAAAGATGGGTGGCGCCACTGAAAGGGCTCAACAATTAACAGCATTGTATCCTCTTCCAGAGAACCTGGGATCAACTACCAGCAACACTATGGTGGCCCATCTACAGTTCCAGGGTATCAGACAGACAGATAGACAGACAGACAGAGATAAGGTTGGCAGGCCTGCCCGGTCTTTCTTACTTTCTTATCCTTTTAAAAAAATGTTTATTTATTTATTTATTTATTTATTCATTTATTTATTTATTTATTTATTTATGTATTTATTAGATATAAGTAAACTGTAGCTGTCTTCAGACACTCCAGAAGAGGGTGTCAGATTCTGGAGAATCTAAATCCCTCTTATGGTCTGCATATGATGTACATAAACACAGCCTCACATATACTTCTAAAATTTTAAAGATGGGTGGAGCCACAGAAAGGGCTCAACAATTAACAGCATTGTCTCCTCTTCCAGAGAACCTTGGATAAACTACCAGCAACTATATGGTGGCCCATCTCCAGTTCTAGGGTATCACACAGACAGACAGACAGACAGAGATTAGGGTGGCAGGCTTGCCTGGTCTTTCTTTCTGTCTTATCCTTTTTAAAAAATGTTTATTTATTTATTTATTTATTTATTTATTTATTTATTTATGTATTTATTAGATATAAGTACACTGTAGCTGTCTTCAGAAAATACAGAAGAGGGTGTCAGATTCTGGAGAATCTAAATCCCTCTTATGGTCTGCATATGATGTACATAAACACAGCCTCACATACCCTTCTAAAAATTTAAAGATGGGTGGGGCCACTGAAAGGGCTCAACAATTAACAGCATTGTCTCCTCTTCCAGAGAACCTGGGATCAACTACCAGCAACTATATGGTGGCCTATCTCCAGTTCCAAAGGATCATATAGATAGACAGACAGACAGACAGAGATAAGGATGGCAGGACTTCCTGGTGTTTCTTTCTTTCTTATCCTTTTTAAAAAATGTTTATTTATTTATTTATTCATGTATTTATTATATTTACGTACACTTTAGCTGTCTTCAGACACTCCAGATGAGGGTGTCAGTTTCTGGAGAATCTAAATCACTCTTATGATCTGAATATGATGTACATAAACACAGCCTCAGATATACTTATAAAAATTTAATGAAGGGTGGGGCCACTGAAAGGGCTCAATAATTTACAGCATTGTCTCCTCTTCCAGAGAACCTTGGATAAACTACCAGCAACTATATGGTGGCCCATATCCAGTACCAGAGGATCAGACAGACAGACAGGCAGACAGACAGAGATAAGGATGGCAGGCCTGCCAGGTCTTTCTTTCTTTCTTGTCCTTTTTAAAAAATGTTTATTTATTTATGTATTTATTATATATAAGTACTCTGTAGCTATCTACAGACACTCCAGAAGAGGGTGTCAGATTCTGAAGAATCTAAAACCATCTTATGGTCTGCATATGATGTACATAAACACAGCCTCAGATATACTTCTAAAAATTTAAAGATGGGTGGGGCCACTGAAAGGGCTCAACAATTAACAGCATTGTCTCCTCTTCCAGAGAACCTGGGATCAACTACCAGCAACTATATGGTGACCTATCTTCAGTTCCAAAGGATCATATAGAGAGACAGACAGACAGACAGAAATGAGGATGGCAGGCCTGCCTGGTCTTTCTTTCTTTCTTATCCATTTGAAAAAAATGTTTACTTATTAATTAATTAATTTATTTATTTATTTATTTATTAGATATAAGTACACTGTAGCTGTCTTCAGACACTCCAGAAAAGGGTGTGAGATTCTGGAGAATCTAAATACCTCTTATGGTCTGCATATGATGTACATAAACACAGACTCAAGTATACTTCTAAAAATTTAAAGATGGGTGGGGCCAAAGAATGGGCTCAACAATTAACAGTGTTGTCTCCTCTTCCAGAGAACCTGGGATCAACTACCAGCAACTATATGGTGGCCCATATGCAGTTCCAGGGATCAGACAGACAGACAGACAGACAGAGATAAGGATGGCAGGCCTGCCTGGTCTTTCTTTCTTACTTATCCTGTTTAAAAAATGTTTATTTATTTATTTATTTATTTATTTATTTATTTATTTATGTATTTATTAGATATAAGTACACTGTAGCTGTCTTCAGACACTCCAGAAGAGGGTGTCAGATTCTGGAGAATTTAAATCACTCTTATGGTCTGCATATGATGTACATAAATACAGCCTCACATTTACCTCTAAAAATTTAAAGATGGGTGGGGCCACTGAGAGGGCTCAACAATTAACAGCATTGTCTCCTCTTCCAGAGAACATTGGATAAACTACCAGCAACTATATGGTGGCCCATCTCCAGTTCCAGGGTATCAGACAGACAGACAGAGAGACAGAGATAAGGATGGAGGCCTGCCTGGTCTTTCTTTCTTTCTTATAATTTAAAAAAATGTTTATTTATTTATTTATTTATTTATTTATTTATTTATTTATTTATGTATTTATTAGAAATAAGTACACTGTAGCTGTCTTCAGACACTCTAGAAGAGGGTCTCATCTTCTGGAGAATCTAAATCCCTCTTATGGTCTTCATATGATGTACATAAACACAGCCTCACATATACTTCTAAAAATTTAAAGATGGGTGGGCCCACTGAAAGGGCTCAACAATTATCAGCATTGTCTCTTCTTCCAGAGAACTTGGGATCAACTACCAGCAACTATATGGTGGCCCATCTCAAGTTCCAGGGGATAAGACAGACAGACAGACAGACAGAGATAAGGATGGCAGGCCTGCCTGATTTTTCTTTCTTTCTTATCCTTTAAAAAAATGTTTATTTATTTGTTTGTTTATTTATTTATTTGTTTATTTATTTATTTATTTATTTATTTATTTATCAGATATAAGTACACTGTAGCTGTCTTCATACTCTCCAGAAGAGGGTGTCAGATTCTGGAGAATCTATATCCCTCTTATGGTCTGCATATGATGTACATGAACACAGCCTCACATATACTTCGAAAAATTTAAAGATGGGTGGGGCCACTGAAAGGGCTCAACAATTAACAGCATTGTCTCCTCTTCCAGAGAACCTGGGATCAACTACCAGCAACTATATGGTGGCCTATCTCCAGTTCCAAAGGATCATATAGATAGACAGACAGACAGACAGAGATAAGGATGGCAGGACTTCCTGGTGTTTCTTTCTTTCTTATCCTTTTTAAAAAATGTTTATTTATTTATTTATTCATGTATTTATTATATTTACGTACACTGTAGCTGTCTTCAGACACTCCAGAAGAGGGTGTCAGTTTCTGGAGAATCTAAATCACTCATATGGTCTGAATATGATGTACATAAACACAGCCTCAGATATACTTATAAAAATTTAATGAAGGGTGGGGCCACTGAAAGGGCTCAATAATTTACAGCATTGTCTCCTCTTCCAGAGAACCTTGGATAAACTACCAGCAACTATATGGTGGCCCATATCCAGTACCAGAGGATCAGACAGACAGACAGGCAGACAGACAGAGATAAGGATGGCAGGCCTGCCAGGTCTTTCTTTCTTTCTTGTCCTTTTTAAAAAATGTTTATTTATTTATGTATTTATTATATATAAGTACTCTGTAGCTATCTACAGACACTCCAGAAGAGGGTGTCAGATTCTGAAGAATCTAAAACCATCTTATGGTCTGCATATGATGTACATAAACACAGCCTCAGAAATACTTCTAAAAATTTAAAGATGGGTGGGCCACTGAAAGGGCTCAACAATTATCAGCATTGTCTCCTCTTCCAGAGAACCTGGGATCAACTACCAGCAACTATATGGTGACCTATCTTCAGTTCCAAAGGATCATATAGAGAGACAGACAGACAGACAGACAGAAATGAGGATGGCAGGCCTGCCTGGTCTTTCTTTCTTTCTTATCCATTTGAAAAAATGTTTACTTATTAATTAATTAATTAATTCATTCATTCATTTATTTATTACATATAAGTACACTGTAGCTGTCTTCAGACACTCCAGAAAAGGGTGTGAGATTCTGGAGAATCTAAATACCTCTTATGGTCTGCATATGATGTACATAAACACAGACTCAAGTATACTTCTAAAAATTTAAAGATGGGTGGGGCCAAAGAATGGGCTCAACAATTAACAGTGTTGTCTCCTCTTGCAGAGAACCTGGGATCAAATACCAGCAACTATATGGTGGCCCATATGCAGTTCCAGGAATCAGACAGACAGACAGACAGACAGAGATAAGGATGGCAGGCCTGCCTGGTCTTTCTTTCTTACTTATCCTGTTTAAAAAATGTTTATTTATTTATTTATTTATTTATTTATGTATTTATTAGATATAAGTACACTGTAGCTGTCTTCAGACACTCCAGAAGAGGGTGTCAGATTCTGGAGAATTTAAATCACTCTTATGGTCTGCATATGATGTACATAAATACAGCCTCACATTTACCTCTAAAAATTTAAAGATGGGTGGGGCCACTGAGAGGGCTCAACAATTAACAGCATTGTCTCCTCTTCCAGAGAACATTGGATAAACTACCAGCGACTATATGGTGGCCCATCTCCAGTTCCAGGGTATCAGACAGACAGACAGAGAGACAGAGATAAGGATGGAGGCCTGCCTGGTCTTTCTTTCTTTCTTTCTTATACTTTAAAAAAAATGTTTATTTATTTATTTATTTATTTATTTATTTATTTATTTATTTATTTATTTATTAGAAATAAGTACACTGTAGCTGTCTTCAGACACTCTAGAAGAGGGTCTCATCTTCTGGAGAATCTAAATCCCTCTTATGGTCTTCATATGATGTACATAAACACAGCCTCACATATACTTCTAAAAATTTAAAGATGGGTGGGCCCACTGAAAGGGCTCAACAATTAACAGCATTGTCTCTTCTTCCAGAGAACGTGGGATCAACTACCAGCAACTATATGGTGGCCCATCTCAAGTACCAGGGGATAAGACAGACA
Organism: Mus caroli; assembly: GCF_978045245.1. Lineage (NCBI taxonomy): Eukaryota > Metazoa > Chordata > Mammalia > Rodentia > Muridae > Mus > Mus caroli. Next base: position 10,660,280 of record NW_028227278.1, on the reverse strand, counting down.
GACAGACAGACAGAGATAAGGATGGCAGGCCTGCCTGATTTTTCTTTCTTTCTTATCCTTTTAAAAAAATGTTTATTTATTTGTTTATTTGTTTATTTATTTATTTATTTATTTATTTATTTATTTATTTATTTATCAGATATAAGTACACTGTAGCTGTCTTCAGACTCTCCAGAAGAGGGTGTCGGATTCTGGAGAATCTATATCCCTCTTATGGTCTGCATATGATGTACATGAACACAGCCTCACATATACTTCTAAAAATTTAAAGATGGGTGGGGCCACTGAAAGGGCTCAAAAATTAACAGCATTGTCTCCTCTTCCAGAGAACCTGGGATCAACTACCAGCAACTATATGGTGGCCCATCTCGAGTCCAAGGGGATCAGACAGACTGTAGACAGACAGAAAGACAGACAGAGATAAGGATGGCAGGCCTGCCTGGTCTCTCTTTATTTATTATCCTGTTTAAAAAATGTTTATTTATTTATTTATTTATTTATTTATTTATTTATTTATTTGATATAAGTACACTGTAGCTGTCTTCAGACACTCCAGAAGAGGGTGTCAGATTCTGGAGAATCTAAATCATATTTATGGTCTGCATAAGATGTACATAAACACAGCCTCATATATACTTCTAAATATTTAAAGATGGGTGGCGCCACTGAAAGGGCTCAACAATTAACAGCATTGTATCCTCTTCCAGAGAACCTGGGATCAACTACCAGCAACACTATGGTGGCCCATCTACAGTTCCAGGGTATCAGACAGACAGACAGACAGACAGACAGAGATAAGGGTGGCAGGCCTGCCCGGTCTTTCTTACTTTCTTATCCTTTTTAAAAAATGTTTATTTATTTATTTATTTATTTATTTATTTATTTATTTATTTATGTATTTATTAGATATAAGTAAACTGTAGCTGTCTTCAGACACTCCAGAAGAGGGTGTGAGATTCAGGAGAATCTAAATACCTCTTATGGTCTGCATATGATGTACATAAACACAGACTCAAGTATACTTCTAAAAATTTAAAGATGGGTGGGGCCAAAGAATGGGCTCAACAATTAACAGCGTTGTCTCCTCTTCCAGAGAACCTGGGATCAACTACCAGCAACTATATGGTTGCCCATCTGCAGTTCCAGGGATCAGACAGACAGACAGACAGACAGAGATAAGGATGGCAGGCCTGCCTGGTCTTTCTTTCTTACTTATCCTGTTTAAAAAATGTTTATTTATTTATTTATTTATATATTTATGTATTTATTAGATATAAGTACACTGTAGCTGTCTTCAGACACTCCAGAAGAGGGTGTCAGATTCTGGAGAATTTAAATCACTCTTATGGTCTGCATATGATGTACATAAATACAGCCTCACATTTACCTCTAAAAATTTAAAGATGGGTGGGGCCACTGAGAGGGCTCAACAATTAACAGCATTGTCTCCTCTTCCAGAGAACATTGGATAAACTACCAGCAACTATATGGTGGCCCATCTCCAGTTCCAGGGTATCAGACAGACAGACAAAGAGACAGAGATAAGGATGGAGGCCTGCCTGGTCTTTCTTTCTTTCTTATACTTTAAAAAAATGTTTATTTATTTATTTATTTATTTATTTATTTATTTATTTATTTATGTATTTATTAGAAATAAGTACACTGCAGCTGTCTTCAGACACTCTAGAAGAGGGTCTCATCTTCTGGAGAATCTAAATCCCTCTTATGGTCTTCATATGATGTACATAAACACAGCCTCACATATACTTCTAAAAATTTAAAGATGGGTGGGCCCACTGAAAGGGCTCAACAATTATCAGCATTGTCTCTTCTTCCAGAGAACTTGGGATCAACTACCAGCAACTATATGGTGGCCCATCTCAAGTTCCAGGGGATAAGACAGACAGACAGACAGACAGAGATAAGGATGGCAGGCCTGCCTGATTTTTCTTTCTTTCTTATCCTTTTAAAAAATGTTTATTTATTTGTTTATTTGTTTACTTATTTATTTATTTATTTATTTATTTATTTATTTATCAGATATAAGTACACTGTAGCTGTCTTCAGACTCTCCAGAAGAGGGTGTCAGATTCTGGAGAATCTATATCCCTCTTATGGTCTGCATATGATGTACATGAACACAGCCTCACATATACTTCTAAAAATTTAAAGATGGGTGGGGCCACTGAAAGGGCTCAAAAATTAACAGCATTGTCTCCTCTTCCAGAGAACCTGGGATCAACTACCAGCAACTATATGGTGGCCCATCTCGAGTCCAAGGGGATCAGACAGACTGTAGACAGACAGAAAGACAGACAGAGATAAGGATGGCAGGCCTGCCTGGTTTTTCTTTCTTTCTTATCCTGTTTAAAAAATGTTTATTTATTTATTTATTTATTTATTTATTTATTTATTTATTTATTTATTTGATATAAGAACACTGTAGCTGTCTTCAGACACTCCAGAAGAGGGTGTCAGATTCTGGAGAATCTAAATCACATTTATGGTCTGCATAAGATGTACATAAACACAGCCTCACATATACTTCTAAATATTTAAAGATGGGTGGCGCCACTGAAAGGGCTCAACAATTAACAGCATTGTATCCTCTTCCAGAGAACCTGGGATCAACTACCAGCAACACTATGGTGGCCCATCTACAGTTCCAGGGTATCAGATAGACAGACAGACAGACAGACAGAGATAAGGGTGGCAGTCCTTCCCGGTCTTTCTTACTTTCTTATCCTTTTTAAAAAATGTTTATTTATTTATTTATTTATTTATTTATTTATTCATTTATTTATTTATTTATTTATGTATTTATTAGATATAAGTAAACTGTAGCTGTCTTCAGACACTACAGAAGAGGGTGTCAGATTCTGGAGAATCTAAATCCCTCTTATGGTCTGCATATGATGTACATAAACACAGCCTCACATATACTTCTAAAATTTTAAAGATGGGTGGGGCCACAGAAAGGGCTCAACAATTAACAGCATTGTCTCCTCTTCTAGAGAACCTTGGATAAACTACCAGCAACTATATGGTGGCCCATCTCCAGTTCTAGGTTATCACACAGACAGACAGACAGACAGAGATAAGGGTGGCAGGCTTGCCTGGTCTTTCTTTCTGTCTTATCCTTTTTAAAAAATGTTTATTTATTTATTTATTTATTTATTTATTTATTTATTTATTTATTTATTTATTAGATATAAGTACACTGTAACTGTCTTCAGAAAATACAGAAGAGGGTGTCAGATTCTGGAGAATCTAAATCCCTCTTATGGTCTGCATATGATGTACATAAACACAGCCTCACATACCCTTCTAAAAATTTAAAGATGGGTGGGGCCACTGAAAGGGCTAAACAATTAACAGCATTGTCTCCTCTTCCAGAGAACCTGGGATCAACTACCAGCAACTATATGGTGGCCTATCTCCAGTTCCAAAGGATCATATAGATAGACAGACAGACAGACAGAGATAAGAATGGCAGGACTTCCTGGTGTTTCTTTCTTTCTTATCCTTTTTAAAAAATGTTTATTTATTTATTTATTCATGTATTTATTATATTTACGTACACTGTAGCTGTCTTCAGACACTCCAGAAGAGGGTGTCAGTTTCTGGAGAATCTAAATCACTCTTATGGTCTGAATATGATGTACATAAACACAGCCTCAGATATACTTATAAAAATTTAATGAAGGGTGGGGCCACTGAAAGGGCTAAATAATTTACAGCATTGTCTCCTCTTCCAGAGAACCTTGGATAAACTACCAGCAACTATATGGTGGCCCATATCCAGTACCAGAGGATCAGACAGACAGACAGACAGACAGACAGAGATAAGAATGGCAGGCCTGCCAGGTCTTTCTTTCTTTCTTGTCCTTTTTAAAAAATGTTTATTTATTTATGTATTTATTATATATAAGTACTCTGTAGCTATCTACAGACACTCCAGAAGAGGGTGTCAGATTCTGAAGAATCTAAAACCATCTTATGGTCTGCATATAATGTACATAAACACAGCCTCAGATATACTTCTAAAAATTTAAAGATGGGTGGGGCCACTGAAAGGGCTCAACAATTAACAGCATTGTCTCCTCTTCCAGAGAACCTGGGATCAACTACCAGCAACTATATAGTGGCCTATCTTCAGTTCCAAAGGATCATATAGAGAGACAGACAGACAGACAGAAATGAGGATGGCAGGCCTGCCTGGTCTTTCTTTCTTTCTTATCCATTTGAAAAAATGTTTACTTATTAATTACTTAATTAATTAATTAATTTATTTATTTATTTATTAGATATAAGTACACTGTAGCTGTCTTCAGACACTCCAGAAGAGGGTGTGAGATTCTGGAGAATCTAAATACCTCTTATGGTCTGCATATGATGTACATAAACACAGACTCAAGTATACTTCTAAAAATTTAAAGATGGGTGGGGCCAAAGAATGGGCTCAACAATTAACAGCTTGTCTCCTCTTCCAGAGAACCTGGGATCAACTACCAGCAACTATATGGTGGCCCATCTGCAGTTCCAGGGATCAGACAGACAGACAGACAGACAGAGATAAGGATGGCAGGCCTGCCTGGTCTTTCTTTCTTACTTATCCTGTTTAAAAAATGTTTATTTATTTATTTATTTATTTATTTATTTATTTATTTATTTATTTATGTATTAGATATAAGTACACTGTAGCTGTCTTCAGACACTCCAGAAGAGGGTGTCAGATTCTGGAGAATTTAAATCACTCTTATGGTCTGCATATGATGTACATAAATACAGCCTCACATTTACCTCTAAAAATTTAAAGATGGGTGGGGCCACTGAGAGGGCTCAACAATTAACAGCATTGTCTCCTCTTCCAGAGAACATTGGATAAACTACCAGCAACTATATGGTGGCCCATCTCCAGTTCCAGGGTATCAGACAGACAGACAGAGAGACAGAGATAAGGATGGAGGCCTGCCTGGTCTTTCTTTCTTTCTTATACTTTAAAAAAATGTTTATTTATTTATTTATTTATTTATTTATTTATTTATTAGAAATAAGTACACTGTAGCTGTCTTCAGACACTCTAGAAGAGGGTCTCATCTTCTGGAGAATCTAAATCCCTCTTATGGTCTTCATATGATGTACATAAACACAGCCTCACATATACTTCTAAAAATTTAAAGATGGGTGGGCCCACTGAAAGGGCTCAACAATTAACAGCATTGTCTCTTCTTCCAGAGAACGTGGGATCAACTACCAGCAACTATATGGTGGCCCATCTCAAGTTCCAGGGGATAAGACAGACAGACAGACAGACAGAGATAAGGATGGCAGGCCTGCCTGATTTTTCTTTCTTTCTTATCCTTTAAAAAAATGTTTATTTATTTGTTTGTTTATTTATTTATTTATTTATTTATTTATCAGATATAAGTACACTGTAGCTGTCTTCATACTCTCCAGAAGAGGGTGTCAGATTCTGGAGAATCTATATCCCTCTTATGGTCTGCATATGATGTACATGAACACAGCCTCACATATACTTCGAAAAATTTAAAGATGGGTGGGGCCACTGAAAGGGCTCAACAATTAACAGCATTGTCTCCTCTTCCAGAGAACCTGGGATCAACTACCAGCAACTATATGGTGGCCTATCTCCAGTTCCAAAGGATCATATAGATAGACAGACAGACAGACAGAGATAAGGATGGCAGGACTTCCTGGTGTTTCTTTCTTTCTTATCCTTTTTAAAAAATGTTTATTTATTTATTTATTCATGTATTTATTATATTTACGTACACTGTAGCTGTCTTCAGACACTCCAGAAGAGGGTGTCAGTTTCTGGAGAATCTAAATCACTCATATGGTCTGAATATGATGTACATAAACACAGCCTCAGATATACTTATAAAAATTTAATGAAGGGGGGGGCCACTGAAAGGGCTCAATAATTTACAGCATTGTCTCCTCTTCCAGAGAACCTTGGATAAACTACCAGCAACTATATGGTGGCCCATATCCAGTACCAGAGGATCAGACAGACAGACAGGCAGACAGACAGAGATAAGGATGGCAGGCCTGCCAGGTCTTTCTTTCTTTCTTGTCCTTTTTAAAAAATGTTTATTTATTTATGTATTTATTATATATAAGTACTCTGTAGCTATCTACAGACACTCCAGAAGAGGGTGTCAGATTCTGAAGAATCTAAAACCATCTTATGGTCTGCATATGATGTACATAAACACAGCCTCAGAAATACTTCTAAAAATTTAAAGATGGGTGGGCCACTGAAAGGGCTCAACAATTATCAGCATTGTCTCCTCTTCCAGAGAACCTGGGATCAACTACCAGCAACTATATGGTGACCTATCTTCAGTTCCAAAGGATCATATAGAGAGACAGACAGACAGACAGACAGAAATGAGGATGGCAGGCCTGCCTGGTCTTTCTTTCTTTCTTATCCATTTGAAAAAATGTTTACTTATTAATTAATTAATTAATTCATTCATTCATTTATTTATTACATATAAGTACACTGTAGCTGTCTTCAGACACTCCAGAAAAGGGTGTGAGATTCTGGAGAATCTAAATACCTCTTATGGTCTGCATATGATGTACATAAACACAGACTCAAGTATACTTCTAAAAATTTAAAGATGGGTGGGGCCAAAGAATGGGCTCAACAATTAACAGCTTGTCTCCTCTTCCAGAGAACATTGGATAAACTACCAGCAACTATATGGTGGCCCATCTCCAGTTCCAGGGTATCAGACAGACAGACAGAGAGACAGAGATAAGGATGGAGGCCTGCCTGGTCTTTCTTTCTTTCTTATACTTTAAAAAAATGTTTATTTATTTATTTATTTATTTATTTATTTATTTATTTATTAGAAATAAGTACACTGTAGCTGTCTTCAGACACTCTAGAAGAGGGTCTCATCTTCTGGAGAATCTAAATCCCTCTTATGGTCTTCATATGATGTACATAAACACAGCCTCACATATACTTCTAAAAATTTAAAGATGGGTGGGCCCACTGAAAGGGCTCAACAATTAACAGCATTGTCTCTTCTTCCAGAGAACGTGGGATCAACTACCAGCAACTATATGGTGGCCCATCTCAAGTTCCAGGGGATAAGACAGACAGACAGACAGACAGAGATAAGGATGGCAGGCCTGCCTGATTTTTCTTTCTTTCTTATCCTTTAAAAAAATGTTTATTTATTTGTTTGTTTATTTATTTATTTATTTATTTATTTATCAGATATAAGTACACTGTAGCTGTCTTCATACTCTCCAGAAGAGGGTGTCAGATTCTGGAGAATCTATATCCCTCTTATGGTCTGCATATGATGTACATGAACACAGCCTCACATATACTTCGAAAAATTTAAAGATGGGTGGGGCCACTGAAAGGGCTCAACAATTAACAGCATTGTCTCCTCTTCCAGAGAACCTGGGATCAACTACCAGCAACTATATGGTGGCCTATCTCCAGTTCCAAAGGATCATATAGATAGACAGACAGACAGACAGAGATAAGGATGGCAGGACTTCCTGGTGTTTCTTTCTTTCTTATCCTTTTTAAAAAATGTTTATTTATTTATTTATTCATGTATTTATTATATTTACGTACACTGTAGCTGTCTTCAGACACTCCAGAAGAGGGTGTCAGTTTCTGGAGAATCTAAATCACTCATATGGTCTGAATATGATGTACATAAACACAGCCTCAGATATACTTATAAAAATTAAATGAAGGGTGGGGCCACTGAAAGGGCTCAATAATTTACAGCATTGTCTCCTCTTCCAGAGAACCTTGGATAAACTACCAGCAACTATATGGTGGCCCATATCCAGTACCAGAGGATCAGACAGACAGACAGGCAGACAGACAGAGATAAGGATGGCAGGCCTGCCAGGTCTTTCTTTCTTTCTTGTCCTTTTTAAAAAATGTTTATTTATTTATGTATTTATTATATATAAGTACTCTGTAGCTATCTACAGACACTCCAGAAGAGGGTGTCAGATTCTGAAGAATCTAAAACCATCTTATGGTCTGCATATGATGTACATAAACACAGCCTCAGAAATACTTCTAAAAATTTAAAGATGGGTGGGCCACTGAAAGGGCTCAACAATTATCAGCATTGTCTCCTCTTCCAGAGAACCTGGGATCAACTACCAGCAACTATATGGTGACCTATCTTCAGTTCCAAAGGATCATATAGAGAGACAGACAGACAGACAGACAGAAATGAGGATGGCAGGCCTGCCTGGTCTTTCTTTCTTTCTTATCCATTTGAAAAAATGTTTACTTATTAATTAATTAATTCATTCATTCATTCATTTATTTATTACATATAAGTACACTGTAGCTGTCTTCAGACACTCCAGAAAAGGGTGTGAGATTCTGGAGAATCTAAATACCTCTTATGGTCTGCATATGATGTACATAAACACAGACTCAAGTATACTTCTAAAAATTTAAAGATGGGTGGGGCCAAAGAATGGGCTCAACAATTAACAGCTTGTCTCCTCTTCCAGAGAACATTGGATAAACTACCAGCAACTATATGGTGGCCCATCTCCAGTTCCAGGGTATCAGACAGACAGACAGAGAGACAGAGATAAGGATGGAGGCCTGCCTGGTCTTTCTTTCTTTCTTATACTTTAAAAAAATGTTTATTTATTTATTTATTTATTTATTTATTTATTTATTTATTTATTTATTTATTTATTAGAAATAAGTACACTGTAGCTGTCTTCAGACACTCTAGAAGAGGGTCTCATCTTCTGGAGAATCTAAATCCCTCTTATGGTCTTCATATGATGTACATAAACACAGCCTCACATATACTTCTAAAAATTTAAAGATGGGTGGGCCCACTGAAAGGGCTCAACAATTAACAGCATTGTCTCTTCTTCCAGAGAACGTGGGATCAACTACCAGCAACTATATGGTGGCCCATCTCAAGTTCCAGGGGATAAGACAGACAGACAGACAGACAGAGATAAGGATGGCAGGCCTGCCTGATTTTTCTTTCTTTCTTATCCTTTAAAAAAATGTTTATTTATTTGTTTGTTTATTTATTTATTTATTTATTTATCAGATATAAGTACACTGTAGCTGTCTTCATACTCTCCAGAAGAGGGTGTCAGATTCTGGAGAATCTATATCCCTCTTATGGTCTGCATATGATGTACATGAACACAGCCTCACATATACTTCGAAAAATTTAAAGATGGGTGGGGCCACTGAAAGGGCTCAACAATTAACAGCATTGTCTCCTCTTCCAGAGAACCTGGGATCAACTACCAGCAACTATATGGTGGCCTATCTCCAGTTCCAAAGGATCATATAGATAGACAGACAGACAGACAGAGATAAGGATGGCAGGACTTTCTGGTGTTTCTTTCTTTCTTATCCTTTTTAAAAAATGTTTATTTATTTATTTATTCATGTATTTATTATATTTACGTACACTGTAGCTGTCTTCAGACACTCCAGAAGAGGGTGTCAGTTTCTGGAGAATCTAAATCACTCATATGGTCTGAATATGATGTACATAAACACAGCCTCAGATATACTTATAAAAATTTAATGAAGGGTGGGGCCACTGAAAGGGCTCAATAATTTACAGCATTGTCTCCTCTTCCAGAGAACCTTGGATAAACTACCAGCAACTATATGGTGGCCCATATCCAGTACCAGAGGATCAGACAGACAGACAGGCAGACAGACAGAGATAAGGATGGCAGGCCTGCCAGGTCTTTCTTTCTTTCTTGTCCTTTTTAAAAAATGTTTATTTATTTATGTATTTATTATATATAAGTACTCTGTAGCTATCTACAGACACTCCAGAAGAGGGTGTCAGATTCTGAAGAATCTAAAACCATCTTATGGTCTGCATATGTTGTACATAAACACAGCCTCAGAAATACTTCTAAAAATTTAAAGATGGGTGGGCCACTGAAAGGGCTCAACAATTATCAGCATTGTCTCCTCTTCCAGAGAACCTGGGATCAACTACCAGCAACTATATGGTGACCTATCTTCAGTTCCAAAGGATCATATAGAGAGACAGACAGACAGACAGACAGAAATGAGGATGGCAGGCCTGCCTGGTCTTTCTTTCTTTCTTATCCATTTGAAAAAATGTTTACTTATTAATTAATTAATTAATTCATTCATTCATTTATTTATTACATATAAGTACACTGTAGCTGTCTTCAGACACTCCAGAAAAGGGTGTGAGATTCTGGAGAATCTAAATACCTCTTATGGTCTGCATATGATGTACATAAACACAGACTCAAGTATACTTCTAAAAATTTAAAGATGGGTGGGGCCAAAGAATGGGCTCAACAATTAACAGCTTGTCTCCTCTTCCAGAGAACATTGGATAAACTACCAGCAACTATATGGTGGCCCATCTCCAGTTCCAGGGTATCAGACAGACAGACAGAGAGACAGAGATAAGGATGGAGGCCTGCCTGGTCTTTCTTTCTTTCTTATACTTTAAAAAAATGTTTATTTATTTATTTATTTATTTATTTATTTATTTATTTATTAGAAATAAGTACACTGTAGCTGTCTTCAGACACTCTAGAAGAGGGTCTCATCTTCTGGAGAATCTAAATCCCTCTTATGGTCTTCATATGATGTACATAAACACAGCCTCACATATACTTCTAAAAATTTAAAGATGGGTGGGCCCACTGAAAGGGCTCAACAATTAACAGCATTGTCTCTTCTTCCAGAGAACGTGGGATCAACTACCAGCAACTATATGGTGGCCCATCTCAAGTTCCAGGGGATAAGACAGACAGACAGACAGACAGAGATAAGGATGGCAGGCCTGCCTGATTTTTCTTTCTTTCTTATCCTTTAAAAAAATGTTTATTTATTTGTTTGTTTATTTATTTATTTATTTATTTATTTATTTATCAGATATAAGTACACTGTAGCTGTCTTCATACTCTCCAGAAGAGGGTGTCAGATTCTGGAGAATCTATATCCCTCTTATGGTCTGCATATGATGTACATGAACACAGCCTCACATATACTTCGAAAAATTTAAAGATGGGTGGGGCCACTGAAAGGGCTCAACAATTAACAGCATTGTCTCCTCTTCCAGAGAACCTGGGATCAACTACCAGCAACTATATGGTGGCCTATCTCCAGTTCCAAAGGATCATATAGATAGACAGACAGACAGACAGAGATAAGGATGGCAGGACTTCCTGGTGTTTCTTTCTTTCTTATCCTTTTTAAAAAATGTTTATTTATTTATTTATTCATGTATTTATTATATTTACGTACACTGTAGCTGTCTTCAGACACTCCAGAAGAGGGTGTCAGTTTCTGGAGAATCTAAATCACTCATATGGTCTGAATATGATGTACATAAACACAGCCTCAGATATACTTATAAAAATTTAATGAAGGGTGGGGCCACTGAAAGGGCTCAATAATTTACAGCATTGTCTCCTCTTCCAGAGAACCTTGGATAAACTACCAGCAACTATATGGTGGCCCATATCCAGTACCAGAGGATCAGACAGACAGACAGGCAGACAGACAGAGATAAGGATGGCAGGCCTGCCAGGTCTTTCTTTCTTTCTTGTCCTTTTTAAAAAATGTTTATTTATTTATGTATTTATTATATATAAGTACTCTGTAGCTATCTACAGACACTCCAGAAGAGGGTGTCAGATTCTGAAGAATCTAAAACCATCTTATGGTCTGCATATGATGTACATAAACACAGCCTCAGAAATACTTCTAAAAATTTAAAGATGGGTGGGCCACTGAAAGGGCTCAACAATTATCAGCATTGTCTCCTCTTCCAGAGAACCTGGGATCAACTACCAGCAACTATATGGTGACCTATCTTCAGTTCCAAAGGATCATATAGAGAGACAGACAGACAGACAGACAGAAATGAGGATGGCAGGCCTGCCTGGTCTTTCTTTCTTTCTTATCCATTTGAAAAAATGTTTACTTATTAATTAATTAATTCATTCATTCATTCATTTATTTATTACATATAAGTACACTGTAGCTGTCTTCAGACACTCCAGAAAAGGGTGTGAGATTCTGGAGAATCTAAATACCTCTTATGGTCTGCATATGATGTACATAAACACAGACTCAAGTATACTTCTAAAAATTTAAAGATGGGTGGGGCCAAAGAATGGGCTCAACAATTAACAGTGTTGTCTCCTCTTGCAGAGAACCTGGGATCAACTACCAGCAACTATATGGTGGCCCATATGCAGTTCCAGGAATCAGACAGACAGACAGACAGACAGAGATAAGGATGGCAGGCCTGCCTGGTCTTTCTTTCTTACTTATCCTGTTTAAAAAATGTTTATTTATTTATTTATTTATTTATTTATGTATTTATTAGATATAAGTACACTGTAGCTGTCTTCAGACACTCCAGAAGAGGGTGTCAGATTCTGGAGAATTTAAATCACTCTTATGGTCTGCATATGATGTACATAAATACAGCCTCACATTTACCTCTAAAAATTTAAAGATGGGTGGGGCCACTGAGAGGGCTCAACAATTAACAGCATTGTCTCCTCTTCCAGAGAACATTGGATAAACTACCAGCGACTATATGGTGGCCCATCTCCAGTTCCAGGGTATCAGACAGACAGACAGAGAGACAGAGATAAGGATGGAGGCCTGCCTGGTCTTTCTTTCTTTCTTTCTTATACTTTAAAAAAAATGTTTATTTATTTATTTATTTATTTATTTATTTATTTATTTATTTATGTATTTATTAGAAATAAGTACACTGTAGCTGTCTTCAGACACTCTAGAAGAGGGTCTCATCTTCTGGAGAATCTAAATCCCTCTTATGGTCTTCATATGATGTACATAAACACAGCCTCACATATACTTCTAAAAATTTAAAGATGGGTGGGCCCACTGAAAGGGCTCAACAATTATCAGCATTGTCTCTTCTTCCAGAGAACGTGGGATCAACTACCAGCAACTATATGGTGGCCCATCTCAAGTACCAGGGGATAAGACAGACAGACAGACAGACAGAGATAAGGATGGCAGGCCTGCCTGATTTTTCTTTCTTTCTTATCCTTTTAAAAAAATGTTTATTTATTTGTTTATTTGTTTATTTATTTATTTATTTATTTATTTATTTATTTATCAGATATAAGTACACTGTAGCTGTCTTCAGACTCTCCAGAAGAGGGTGTCGGATTCTGGAGAATCTATATCCCTCTTATGGTCTGCATATGATGTACATGAACACAGCCTCACATATACTTCTAAAAATTTAAAGATGGGTGGGGCCACTGAAAGGGCTCAAAAATTAACAGCATTGTCTCCTCTTCCAGAGAACCTGGGATCAACTACCAGCAACTATATGGTGGCCCATCTCGAGTCCAAGGGGATCAGACAGACTGTAGACAGACAGAAAGACAGACAGAGATAAGGATGGCAGGCCTGCCTGGTCTCTCTTTATTTATTATCCTGTTTAAAAAATGTTTATTTATTTATTTATTTATTTATTTATTTATTTATTTGATATAAGTACACTGTAGCTGTCTTCAGACACTCCAGAAGAGGGTGTCAGATTCTGGAGAATCTAAATCATATTTATGGTCTGCATAAGATGTACATAAACACAGCCTCATATATACTTCTAAATATTTAAAGATGGGTGGCGCCACTGAAAGGGCTCAACAATTAACAGCATTGTATCCTCTTCCAGAGAACCTGGGATCAACTACCAGCAACACTATGGTGGCCCATCTACAGTTCCAGGGTATCAGACAGACAGACAGACAGACAGACAGAGATAAGGGTGGCAGGCCTGCCCGGTCTTTCTTACTTTCTTATCCTTTTTAAAAAATGTTTATTTATTTATTTATTTATTTATTTATTTATTTATTTATTTATTTATGTATTTATTAGATATAAGTAAACTGTAGCTGTCTTCAGACACTCCAGAAGAGGGTGTGAGATTCAGGAGAATCTAAATACCTCTTATGGTCTGCATATGATGTACATAAACACAGACTCAAGTATACTTCTAAAAATTTAAAGATGGGTGGGGCCAAAGAATGGGCTCAACAATTAACAGCGTTGTCTCCTCTTCCAGAGAACCTGGGATCAACTACCAGCAACTATATGGTGGCCCATCTGCAGTTCCAGGGATCAGACAGACAGACAGACAGACAGAGATAAGGATGGCAGGCCTGCCTGGTCTTTCTTTCTTACTTATCCTGTTTAAAAAATGTTTATTTATTTATTTATTTATATATTTATGTATTTATTAGATATAAGTACACTGTAGCTGTCTTCAGACACTCCAGAAGAGGGTGTCAGATTCTGGAGAATTTAAATCACTCTTATGGTCTGCATATGATGTACATAAATACAGCCTCACATTTACCTCTAAATATTTAAAGATGGGTGGGGCCACTGAGAGGGCTCAACAATTAACAGCATTGTCTCCTCTTCCAGATAACATTGGATAAACTACCAGCAACTATATGGTGGCCCATCTCCAGTTCCAGGGTATCAGACAGACAGACAGAGAGACAGAGATAAGGATGGAGGCCTGCCTGGTCTTTCTTTCTTTCTTATACTTTAAAAAAATGTTTATTTATTTATTTATTTATTTATTTATTTATTTATTTATTTATGTATTTATTAGAAATAAGTACACTGTAGCTGTCTTCAGACACTCTAGAAGAGGGTCTCATCTTCTGGAGAATCTAAATCCCTCTTATGGTCTTCATATGATGTACATAAACACAGCCTCACATATACTTCTAAAAATTTAAAGATGGGTGGGCCCACTGAAAGGGCTCAACAATTATCAGCATTGTCTCTTCTTCCAGAGAACTTGGGATCAACTACCAGCAACTATATGGTGGCCCATCTCAAGTTCCAGGGGATAAGACAGACAGACAGACAGACAGAGATAAGGATGGCAGGCCTGCCTGATTTTTCTTTCTTTCTTATCCTTTTAAAAAATGTTTATTTATTTGTTTATTTGTTTATTTATTTATTTATTTATTTATTTATTTATTTATCAGATATAAGTACACTGTAGCTGTCTTCAGACTCTCCAGAAGAGGGTGTCAGATTCTGGAGAATCTATATCCCTCTTATGGTCTGCATATGATGTACATGAACACAGCCTCACATTTACCTCTAAAAATGTAAAGATGGTTGGGGCCACTGAAAGGGCTCAACAATTCACAGCATTGTCTCCTCTTCCAGAGAACCTGGGAAAAACTACCAGCAAATATATGGTGGCCCATATCCAGTTCCAGAGGATCAGACAGACAGACAGACAGACAGAGATAAGGATGGCAGGCCTGCCTGATTTTTCTTTCTTTCTTATCCCTTTTAAAAAATGTTTATTTATTTATTAATTTATTTATTTATGTATTTATTAGATATAAGTACACTGTAGCTGTCTTCAGACACTCCAGAAGGTTTTATAAAACCTTTATAAAAAGGTTTTATAAAAAGTGTTAAATTTTTTAAAAATTAAAAAAAAAATACCAGATCACCATCACACAGCATTGGCTGTCTTCAGGTTTATCCTTTCAGCCTCCAAAACAAAAAGCACTGGCTGGCTGTCTTCAGGTGTATCCTATTCTCCAGTCTTATTTCCAACCTAAGAGCTGGGCTGAGCTGCCTCATTATGTAATTGCAAACCTTCCTTGGTTTGTCTTTTCCATTTCTAAGACTAACAGGCCTTTTTCTATTTAGAGAATATGCTCATGACTGTACTTTAGATATAGTAAATATAACTGTTGCTTATAAAACTTGTTTTCTAGGAATTTTTAAAGGGCAATGGCAGAGTTTATTTTTTAAAAATATTTTGCATTTATTTATTTGTGTGAGTGATGAAGCTCAGGTCTTCAAACTCGTCAGGAGGTATGATTACCTCCCCTCTCTCTCAACCCCTCTCTCTCCTCTCTCAATGATTGTGTAAGAATGTTTTGCATGTGTATGCTGTGCCCACAGACTCCAGAACAGAGTATTAGATCCCCTGGAACTGGAGATGGGCCACCATATATAATACTGGTAATTGAGCCCAGGTTCTCTGGAAGAGGAGACAATGCTCTTAATTGTTGAGCCCTCTCTGTAGCCACATCTTTCTTTCTTTTTTTTTTTTTTTGAGTATATGTGAGGCTGTGTTTATATACATCATATGCAGACAATAAGAATGATTTAGATTCTTCAGAATCTGACACCCTCTTCTGGACTGTCTGAAGATAGCTACAGCATACTTAAATATAATAAATAAATAAATCTTTAAAAAGAAAAGGAAAAGTAAAAAAGAAAGAACAGGCCTGCCATATGCATGTTCATAGAGGAAAATGGAAGAGACCCCAATCTAACCTCAGCAGGGTGCTTCCTTCTGGATGGTAGCTCACAGTTTCATCCCAGCAAGACAGGCAAATCACTGAGTTCAAGGACAGTAAGGTTCAGGACAGCCAAGGTTAGGAAGGAAAAGGGTCTATGTTGAGAATACAAACCGACAAAAATAAAACTAGGAAAAAGAAGTGACAGTGTAACTTGGGGTAGGGTACCAAAAAGAGAAAGCTTTCTGTTACCACTTACAAACAGCAGTAGACTTGCACCCTTCTGCCCAGGTCCCTGCCTTCCTTTCTAGGAATTCTAAGGATGCCAGTGGGTGGGGCAATCCAGATTAACTTTTTAATAACAAAGACTTGGTCTTTGATGTCTAGAGGAAGCCCTTCTCAGTGCCTTTAACTACCACTGAACTTTCAGGGCTGTGACTCAACTGTAACAAGGAACAGGGCTAAGAACCTGCAGCCTTTGAAAACAACTATTTTTTTTAAAGAGGGGGACACAAATCAGCAGTAGAACCCCTCAGGTTCAGCCATAATACTTGTTAGGGAAACAGCCTCAATGTCCGGAGCTGAGGTCTCATGGGTGAACTGCTTCAAGCTCTGAGTATCATTGAAAGAAAGAAAAGTTATCATGTGGTTGCTTAATTTATTTATTTTATTATTTCTATTTTTTGTTTTCTTTTGTTTTGTTTTAGAAAAGGCCTCAGTCTGTAGCTATGGCTGACCTAGGACAGACTACATGTGTTAATTAGGGTTTCACAGCTGAGAAACAGACCATACCTATGTAAGACTTAGAAAACCCAACAGTCAGTGGTGGCTTGAGCTCTTAATGAGAGCACTCTGGAGGCAGAAGCAGTCAGTTTCTGATTTCGAGGCCAGCCTGGTTAAAGACAGGGATAGGCAGGGCAAGGCAAGGCAGGGCTGGGCTAGGCTAGGCAAGGCAAGGGGCTAGGCTAGGCTACCCAAGGTGCTAGGCAAGACAGACAGACAGAGAGAAAGACAGACAAGGATGGAAGGCCTGCCTGGTTTTTCTTTCTTCTTTATCCCTTTTAAAAAATGTTTATTTATTTATTTATTTATTTATTTATTTATTTATTAGATATAAGTACACTGTAGCTGTCTTCAGACACTCCAGAAGAGTGTGTCAGATTCTGGAGAATCTAAATCCCTCTTATGGTCTGCATATGATGTACAAAAACACAGCCTCACATATACTTCTAAAAATTTAAAGATGGGTGGGGCCACTGAAAGGGCTCAACAATTAACAGCATTGTCTCCTCTTCCAGAGAACCTGGGATCAACTACCAGCAACTATAAGGTAGCCCATCTCCAGTTCCCGGGGATCAGACAGACAGACAGACAGACAGACAGACAGAGATAAGGATGGCAGGCCTGCCTGGTCTTTCTTTCTTACTTATCCTTTTTAAAACATGTTTATTTCTTTATTTATGTATTTATTATATATAAGTACATTGTAGCTGTCTTCAGACACTCCAGAAGAGTGTGTCAGATTCTGGAGAATCTAAATCCCTCTTATGGTCTGCATATGATGTACATAAACACAGCCTCACATATACTTCTAAAAATTTAAAGATGGGTGGGGCCACTGTAAGGGCTCAACAATTAACAGCATTGTCTCCTCTTCCAGAGAACCTGGGATCAAGTACCAGCAAAAATATGGTGGCCCATCTCCAGTTTCAGGGGATCAGACAGACTGACAGACAAACAGACAAGGATGGCAGGCCTGCCTGGTTTTTCTTTCTTTCTTATCCTTTTTAAAACATGTTTATTTATTTATTTATGTATTTATTAGATATAAGTACACTGTAGCTGTCTTCAGACACTCCAGAAGAGGGATCAGATTCTGGAGAATGTAAATCCCTCTTATGGTCTGCATATGATGTACATAAACACAGCCTCACAAATACTTCTAAAAATTTAAAGTGGGTGGTGCCACTGAAAGGGCTCAAAAATTTACAGCCTTGTCTCCTCTTGCAGAGAATCTGGGATCAACTACCAGCAACTATATGGTGGCCCACTCCAGTTCCAGGGTATCAGACAGACAGACAGACAGACAGAGATAAGGATGGCAGGCCTTCCTGGTCTCTTTTTTTCTTATCCTTTTTAATAATGCTTATTTATTTATTTATTTATGTATTTATTAGATACAAGTACACTGTAGCTGTCTTCAGACACTCCAGAAGAGAGTGTCAGATTCTGGAGAATCTAAATCCCTCTTATTGTCTGCATATGATGTACATAAACACAGCCTCACATTTACTTCTAAAAATTAAAGATGGGTATTGCCACTGAACTGCTCAAAAATTAACAGCATTGTCTCCACTTCCAGAGAACCTGAGATCAACTACCAGCAACTATATGGTGGCCCATCTCCAGTTCCAGGGGATCAGACAGAGAGACAGACATACAGACAGATAGAGATAAGGATGGCAGGCCTGCTTCGTCTTTCTTTCTTTCTTATCCTTTTTAAGAAATGTTTATTTATTTATTTATGTATTTATTAGATATAAGTACACTGTAGCTGTCTTCAGACATCAGGAAGAAGGTGTCAGATTCTGGAGAATCTAAATCCCTCTTATGGTCTGAATATGATGTACATAAACACAGACTCACATTTACTTCCAAAAATTAAAGATGTGTGGGGCCACTGTATGGGCTCAACCATTAACAGCATTGTCTCCTCTTCCAGAGAACCTGGGATCAACTACCAGCAACTATATGGTGGCCCATCTCCAGTTCCAGAGGATCAGACAGAGAGACAGACAGACAGACATATAGAGATAACGATGGCAGGCCTGCCTGGTCTTTCTTTCTTATCCTTTTTAAGAAATGTTTATTTACTTATTTATGTATTTATTAGATAAAAGTACACTGTAGCTATCTTCAGACACTCCAGAAGAGGGTGTCAGATTCTGGAGAATCTAAATCCCTCTTATGGTCTGCATATGATGTACATAAACACAGCCTCACATATACTTCTAAAAATTTACAGATGGGTGGAGCCACTGAAAGGGCTCAACAATTAACCGCATTGTCTCCTCTTCCAGAGAACCTGGGTTCAACTTCCAGCACCTATATGGTGGCCCATCTCCAGTTCCAGGGTATCAGACAGATAGACAGACAGACAGACAGAGAGACAGAGATAAGGAAGGCAGGCCTCCCTGGTCTTTCTTTCTTTCTTATCCTTTTTAAAAAATGTTTATTTATATATTTATTTATTTATTTATTTATTTATTTATTTATTTATTAGATATAAGTACACTGTGTCTGTCTTCAGATACTCCAGTAGATGGTGTCAGATTCTGGAGAATCTAAATCCCTCTTATGGTCTGTATATGATGTACATAAACACAGCCTCACATATACTTCAAAAATTTAAAGATGTATGGGGTCACTGAAAGGGCTCAACAATTAACAGCATTATCTCCTCTTCCAGACAACCTGGGATCAACTACCAGCAACTATATGGTGGCTCATCTCCAGTTCTAAGGTATCAGACAGAAAGACAGACAGACAGACAGACAAGGGTGGCAGGCCTGCCTGGTTTTTTTTCTTTCTCATCCTTTTTAAAAATGTTTATTTATTTATTTATGTATTTATTAAATATAAGTACACTTTAGCGGTCTTCAGACACTCCAGGAGAGTGTGTCAGATTCTGGATAATCTAAATCCCTCTTATGGTCTGCATATTATGTACATAAACACAGACTCACATTTACTTCCAAAAATTTAAAGATGTGTGGGGCCACTGAAAGGGCTCAACCATTAACAGCATTGTCTCCTCTTCCACAGAACCTGGGATCAACTACCAGCAACTATATTGTGGCCCATCTCCAGTTCCAGTGGATCAGAAAGACAGACAGACAGACAGACAGAGATAAGGATGCCAGGCCTGCCTGGTCTTTCTTTATTTCTTATCCTTTAAAAAAATGTTTATTTATTTATTTATTTATTTATTTATTTATGTATTTATTAGATATAAGTACACTGTAGCTGCCTTCAGACACTCCAGAAGAGGGTTTCAGATTCTGGAGAATCTAAATCCCTCTTATGGTCTGCATATGATGTACATAAACACAGCCTCACATATACTTCTAAAAATTTAAAGATTGGTGGGACCACTGAAAGGGCTCAACAATTACCATCACTGTCTCCACTTCCAGAGAACCTGGTATCAACTATCAGCAACTATATAGTGGCCCACCTCCAGTTCCAGGGGATCAGACAGACTGTCAGACAGACAGACAGAGATAAGGATGGCAGGCTTGCCTGGTCTTTCTTTCTTTCTTATCCTTTTGAAAAAATGTTTGCTTATTTATTTATTTATGTATTTATTAGATATAAGTACACTGTAGCTGTCTTCAGACACTCCAGAAGACGGTGTCAGATTCTGGAGAATCTAAATCCCTCTTTTGGCCTGCATATTATGTACATAAACACAGACTCACGTATACTTCTAAAAATTTAAAGATGTGTGGGGCCACTGAGAAAAATGGGAGGGTAGGGAAGTGGGGGGAGGTATGGGGGACTTATGGGATAGCATTGGAAATGTAATTGAGGAAAATATGTAATAAAAAAAAACAGTGAAAAACATAACAAAACAATTAACAGCATTGTCTCCTCTTCTAGAGAATCTGGGATCAACTACCAGCAACTATATGGTGGCCCTTCTCCAGTTCCACGGTATCAGACAGACAGACAGACAGAGATAAGGATGGCAGGCCTGCCTGGTCTTTCTTTCTTTCTTATCCTTTTTAAAAAAATGTTTATTTATATATATATTTATTTATTTATTTATTTATTTATTAGATATAAGTACACTGTAGCTATCTTTAGACACTCCAGAAGAGGGTGTCAGATTCTGGAGAATCTAAATCCCTCTTACAATCTGCATATGATGTATATAAACACAGCCTCACATTTTCTTCTAAAAATTTAAAGATGGGTGTGGCTTGGAATAAGATGAGTAACCCTGAAAAAGTCAAAAAATGAAAAATCACACTGTAGGATTTGGAATATGGTGAGAAACCCTGAAAAAGTCGAAAAATGAGAAAAGCATGCAGGAGTACCTGGAATATGGTGAGAAACACTGAAAAAGTCTTAAATGAGAATATCACACTCTAGGACTTGGAATATGATGAGAAACCCTGAAAATGTCGAAAAATGAGAAAATCATGCAGTAGGACCCAGAATATGGAGAGAAACCCTGAAAAAAATGTCAAAAAATAAGAAAATCACGCAGTAGGACCTGGAAGCTGGTGAGAAACCCTGAAAAAGTCGAAAAATGAGAAAATCAATCTGTAGGATCTGGAATATGGTGAGAAACCCTGAAAAAGTCGAAAAATGAGAAAATCACACTGTAGGACTTGGAATATGGTGAGAAACCCTGAAAAAGTCGAAAAATGAGAAAATCACGCAGTAGGACCTGGGATTTGGTGAGAAACACTGAAAAAGTCTTAAAATAGAAAATCACACTGTAGTACTTGGAATATGGTGAAAAATACTGAAAAAGTCTTAAAATGAGAAAATCACACGTTAGGACCTGGAATATGGTGAGAAACCCTGAAAAGGTCAAAAAATGAGAAAAATCACACTGTAGTACATGGAATATGGGTAGAAACTCTGAAAAAGTCGCAAATTATAAAATGACAGTGTAGGGCCTGGAATATGTTGAGAAAACCTGAAATATTCGAAAAATGAGAAAATGACAATGTAGAACCTGGAATACCGTAAGAAACCCTGAAAAAGTTAAAAAATGAGAAAATCACACTCTAGGACTGGAATATGGTGAGAAACCCTGAAACATCGAAAAATGAGAAAATCATGTAGTAGGACCCAGAATATGGTGAGAAATCCTGAAAAAAGTCGAAAAATGAGAAAATCACGCAGTAGGACCTGGAAGCTGGTGAGAAACCCTGAAAAAGTCGAAAAATGAGAAAATCAAACTGTAGGACCTGGAATATGTTGAGAAACCCTGAAAAATACGAAAAAGGCAAAAATCACACTCTAGGACTTGGAATATGATGAGAAACCGTGAAAAAGTCAAAAAATGAAAAACTCACACTGTAGTACCTGGAATATGGTGAGAAACACTAAAAAAGTATTAAAATGAGAAAATCACCCAGTAGGACCTGGAATGTGGTGAGAAACCCTGAAACAGTCGAAATATAAGAAAATCAAACTTGTAGTACATGCAATATGGTGACAAACACTGAAAAAGTCGAAAAATGAGAATATCACACTCTAGGATTTGGAATATGATGAGAAACCCTGAAAAATTCAAAAAATGAGAAAATCACACTGTAGGACTTGGAATATGGTGAGAAACCCTCAAAAAGTCGAAAAATGAGAAAATCATGCACTAGGACCCAGAATATGATGAGAAACACAGAAAAAGTCTTAAAATGAGAAAATCACACTGTAGGACCTGGAATATGGTAAGAAACCCTGAAAATGTCGAAAAATGAGAAAATGACACTGTAGGAGCTGGAATATGGTGAGAAGTCATGAAAAAGTCAAAAAAAAAAAAAAAAAGAAATACACACTTGTAGGACTTGCAATATGGTGAGAGACCCTGAAAAAGTCTTAAAATGAGAAAATCACACTGTAGGACTTGGGATATGGTAAGAAACCCTGAAAAAGTCGAAAAATTAGAAAATCAAACTGTAGTACCTGGTATATGGTGAGAAACACTAAAAAAGTATTAAAATGAGAAAATCACACAGTAGGACCTGGAATATGGTAAGAAACCCTGAAACAGTTCAAAAATAAGAAAATAAAACTTGTAGTACATGCAATATGGTGAGAAACAATGAAAAAGTCGAAAAATGAGAATATCACACTCTAGGACTTGGAATATGATGAGAAACCCAGAAAAAGTCTAAAAATGAGAAAATCACACTGTAGGACTTGGAATATGGTGAGAAACCCTGAAAAAGTCGAAAAATGAGAATATCACACTGTAGTACCTAGAATATGGTGAGAAACACTGAAAAAGTCTAAAAATAAGATAAAACTTGTAGTACCTGAAATATGATGAGAAACCCTGAAAAAGTCAAAAAATTAGAAAATCAAATTGTAGGAACTGGAATATGCTGAGAATCCCTGAAAAATTCGAAAAATGCGAAAATCACACTCTAGGACTTGGAATACGATGAGAAACCCTGAAAAAGTCAAAAAATGAGAAAATCACACTGTAGTACCTGGAATACGGTGAGAAACACTGAAAAAGTCTAAAAATAAGATAAAACTTGTAGTACCTGAAATATGGTGAGGAACCCTAAAAAAGTCGAAAAATGAGAAAATCACACTGTAGGACTTCGAATATGATGAGAAACCGTGAAAAAGTAAAAAAATGAGAAAAATACACTGTAGGAGCTGGAATATGGAGAGAAACCCTGAAAAGGTTAAAAAATTAGAATATCAAAATTGAAGGACCTCCAATATGGTGAGAAACCCTGAAAAAGTCGAAAAATGAGAAAACCACACTGTAGGACCTGGAATATGGTGAGAAACACTGAAAAATTCAAAAAATGAGAAAATCACACAGTAGGACCTAAATATGGTGAGAAACCGTGAAACAGTCGAAATATAAGAAAATCAAACTTGAAGTACCTGCAATATGGTGAGAAACCCTGAAAAAGTCGAAAAATGAAAAAATCACACTGTAGGATTTGGAATATGATGAGAAACCATGAAAAAGTCAAAAATGAGAAAAATATACTGTAGGAGTTGGAATGTGGTGAGAAAAACTGAAAAAGTCAAAGAATAAGAAAATCACACAAGTAGGACCTCCAATATGGTGAGAAACCCTGAAAAAGTCGAAAAATGAGAAAATTACAGAGTAGGACATGGAATATGGTAAGAAACCCTTTAAAAGTCGGAAAAAGAGAAAATCACACTGTAGGATTTGGAATATGATGAGAAAACCTGAAAAAGTCAAAAAATGAGAAAATCACACTGTAGTACCTGGAATATTGTGAGAAAACACTGAAAAAGTCTAAAAATGAGAAAATCACACAGTAGGAATTGGAATATGGTGAGAAACCCTGAAACAGTCGAAAAATAAGAAAATCAAACTTGTAGTACCTGCAATATGGTGAGAAAACCTGAAAAAGTCGACAAATGAGAAAATCATACTGTAGGACCTGCAATAGGGTGAGAAATTCTGAAAAAGTCAAAAAATGAGAAAATCACACTGTAGGACTTGGAATATGATGAGAAAACCTGAAAAAATCTAAAAATGAGAAAATCACACTGTAGGAGCTGGAATATGGTGAGAAACCCTGAAAAGTCAAAAAAAGAGAAAAATCACACTGTAGGACCTGGAATATGGTGAGAAAACATGAAAAATTCAAAAAGGAGAAAATCACACTCTAGGACTTGGAATATGATGAGAAAACCTGAAAAAGTCCAAAAATGAGAAAATCACACTGTAGGACTTCGAATATGGTGAGAAACTCTGAAAAAGTCAAAAAATGAGAAAATCACCCTGTAGGACTTGGAATATGGTGAGAAACCCTGAAAAAGTCAAAAAATGAGAAAAATCACACTGTAGTACATGGAATATGGTGAGAAACTCTGAAAAAGTCGCAAATTAGAAAATGACAGTGTAGGACCTGGAATATGTTGAGAAAACCTGAAATATTCAAAAAATGAGAAAATGACAATGTAGAACCTGGAATAAGTAAGAAACCCCGAAAATTTTAAAAAAAGAGAAAATCGCACTGTAGGACCTGGAATATTGTGAGAAACAGTGAAAAAGTCAAAAAATGAGAATATCACACTCTAGGACTTGGAATATGGTGAGAAACCATGAAAAAGTCAAAACATGAGAAATTCATGCAGTAGGACCCAGAATATGGTGAGAAACCCTGAAAGAAGTCGGAAAATGAGAAAATCAGGCAGTAGGACTTGGAAGCTAGTGAGAAACCCTGAAAAAGATGAAACGTGAGAATAACAAACTGTAGGACCTGGAATATGTTGAGAAACCCTGAAAAATTCGAAAAAAGCAAAAATCACACTCTAGGACTTGGAATGTGATGAGAAATCCTGAAAAAGTAAAAAAATGAGAAAATCACACTGTAGTACCTGGAATATGGTAAAAAAGTATTAAAATGAGAAAATCACACAGTAGGACCTGGAATATGGTGAGAAACTCTGAATAAGTCGAAAACATGAGAAAATCACGCAGTAGCCTGGAATATGGTGAGAAACCCTGAAAAAGTCGAAAAATGAGAAAATCACGCAGTAGTACTTGGAATATGGTGAGAAACACTGAAAAAGTCTTAAAATGAGAAAATCACACTGTAGGACCTGGAATATGGTGAGAAACTCTGAAAATGTCGAAAAATAAGAAATTCACACTTGTAGGACCTGCAATATGGTGAGAAACCCTGAAAAAGTCAAAAAATGAGAAAATCACACTGTAGGACTTGGAATAAAATGAGAAACCGTGAAAAAGACAAAAAATGACAAAAGTACACGGTAGGAGATGGAATATGGAGAGAAACCGTTAAAAAGTAGAAAAATAAGATATACACACTTGTAGGACATGCAATATGGTGAGAGACCCTGAAAAAGTCTTAAATGAGAAAATCACACTGTAGTACCTGGAATATGGTGAGAAACCCTGAAAAAGTCCAAAAATAAGAAATTCACACGTGTAGGACCTGCAATATGGTGAGAAACCCTGAAAAAGTTGAAAAATGAGAAAATCACACTGTAGGACTTGGAATAAGATGAGACACCCTGAAAAAGTCAAAAAATGAGAAAATTTCACTGTAGGACTTGGATTAAGATGAGAAACCCTGAAAAAGTTGAAAAATGAGAAAATCATAATGTAGAAGATGGAATATGGTGAGCAATCCTGAAAAAGTCAAAAAATGAGAAAATCACACTGTGGAACCTGGAATATGGTGAGAAACTCTGAAAAAGGCGAAAAATTGGAAAAATCACACTCTAGGACTTGGAATATGATGAGAAACCCTGAAAAAGTCAAAAATGAGAAAGTCACACTGTAGTAGCTGGAATATGGTGAGAAACATGGAAAAAGTCTCAAAATGAGAAAATCACACAGTTGGACCTGCAATATGGTGAGAAACACTGAAACAGTCGAAAAATAAGAAAATCAAACTTGTAGTCCCTGCAATATGGTGAGAAACCCTGAAAAATTCCAAAAATGAGAAAATCACACTGTAAGATTTAGAATATGATGAGAAACACTGAAAAAGTCAAAAAATGAGAAAAATACACTGTAGAAGCTGGAATATGGTGAGTAAACCCTGAAAAAGTCGAAAAATAAGAAAATCACACTTGTAGAACCTCCAATATGTTGAGAAACCCTGAAAAAGTCTTAAAATGAGAAAATCACACTGTAGGACTTGGAATAAGATGAGAAACCCTAAAAAAGTCGAAAAATGAGAAAAATACACTGAAGGAGTTGGAATATGTTGAGAAACCCTGAAAAAGTCTTAAAATGAGAAAATCGCACTGTTAGACCTGGAATATGGTGAGAAACCCTGAAATATCGAAAAATAAGAAAATCAAACTTGTAGTACCTGTAATATGGTGAGAAACCCTGAAAAAGTCAAAAAATGAGAAAATCACAATATAGGACTTGGAATAAGATGAGAATCTGTGAAAAAGACAAAAAAATGACAAAAACACACTGTAGGAGCTTGAATATGGTGAGAAACCCTTAAAAAGTCCAAAAATAAGAAATTCACACTTGTAGGACCTGCAATATGGTGAGAAACCCTGAAAAAGTCGAAGAATGAGAAAATCACACTGTAGGAGTTGGAATATGGTGAGAAACCCTGAAAAAGTCGAAAAATGAGAAAATCATGGACTAGGACCCAGAATATGATGAGAAACCCAGAAAAAGTCTTAAAATGAGAAAATCACACTGTAGGACCTGGAATATGGTAAGAAACCCTGAAAATGTCGAAAAATGAGAAAATGACACTGTAGGAGCTGGAATATGTTGAGAAGTCCTGAAAAAAGCCAAAAAAAAAAAAAAAAAAGAAATACAAACTTGTAGGACTTGTAGGACTTGCAATATGGTGAGAGACCCTGAAAAAGTCTTAAAATGAGAAAATCACACTGTAGGACTTGGAATATGATGAGAAACCCTGAAAAATTCAAAAAATGAGAAAATCACACTGTAGTACCTGGTATATGGTGAGAAACACTAAAAAAGTATTAAAATGAGAAAATCACACTGTAGGACCTGGAGTATGGTGAGAAACACTGAAAAATTCTAAAAATAAGATAAAACTTGTAGTACCTGAAATATGGTGAGAAACCCTGAAAAAGTCGAAAAATGAGAAAATCACACTGTAGGACTTCGAATATGATGAGAAACCGTGAAAAAGTTAAAAAAATAAGAAAAATACACTGTAGGAACTGGAATATGGAGAGAAACCCTGAAAAGGTTAAAAAATTAGAAAATCACAATTGTAGGACCTCCAATATGGTGAGAAACCCTGAAAAAGTCGAAAAATGAGAAATACACACTGTAGGACCTGGAATATGGTGAGAAACACTGAAAAATTCAAAAAATGAGAAAATCACACAGTAGGACCTGAAATATGGAGAGAAACCGTGAAACAGTCGAAATATAAGAAAATCAAACTTGAAGTACCTGCAATATGGTGAGAAAGCCTGAAAAACTTGAAAAATGAAAAAATCACATTGTAGGATTTGGAATATGATGAGAAACCATGAAAAAGTCAAAAATGAGAAAAATATACTGTAGGAGTTGGAATGTGGTGAGAAAACCTGAAAAAGTCAAAGAATAAGAAAATCACACAAGTAGGACCTCCAATATGGTGAGAAACCCTGAAAAAGTCGAAAAATGAGACAATTACAGACTAGGACATGGAATATGGTAAGAAACCCTTTAAAAGTCGAAAAAAGAGAAAAACACCCTGTAGGACTTGGAATATGATGAGAAAACCTGAAAAAGTAAAAAAATGAGAAAATAACACTGTAGTAACTTTAATATGGTGAGAAAACACTGAAAAAGCCTAAAAATGAGAAAATCACACAGTAGGACTTGGAATATGGTGAGAAATCCTGAAACAGTTGAAAAATAAGAAAATCAAACTTGTAGTACCTGCAATATGGTGAGAAAAGTTGAAAAATGAGAAAATCATACTGTAGGACCTGCAATAGGTGAGAAATTCTGAAAAAGTCAAAAAATGAGAAAATCACACTGTAGGACTTGGAATATGATGAGAAAACCTGAAAAAATCTAAAAATGAGAAAATCACACTGTAGGAGCTGGAATATGGTGAGAAACCCTGAAAAAGTCAAAAAATGAGAAAAATCACACTGTAGTACCTGGAATATGGTGAGAAACACTGAAAAAGTCTAAAAATAAGATAAAACTTTTAGTACCTGAAATATGGTGAGAAACCCTGAAAAAGTCGAAAAATGAGAAAATCACACTGTAGGACTTCGAATATGATGAGGAAACCGTGAAAAAGTAAAAAAAATGAGAAAAATACACTGTAGGAGCTGGAATATGGAGAGAAACCCCTGAAAAGGTTTAAAAAATTAGAAAATCACAATTGTAGGACCTCCAATATGGTGAGAAAACCCTGAAAAAGTCGAAAAATGAGAAAAAACACACTGTAGGACCTGGAATATGGTGAGAAACACTGAAAATTCAAAAAATGAGAAAATCACACAGTAGGACCTGAAATATGGAGAGAAACCATGAAAGAGTCGAAATATAAGAAAATCAAACTTGAAGTACCTGCAATATGTTGAGAAACCCTGAAAAAGTCGAAAAATGAAAAAAATCACACTGTAGGATTTGGAATATGATGAGAAACCATGAAAAAGTCAAAAATGAGAAAAATATACTGTAGGAGTTGGAATGTGGTGAGAAAACCTGAAAAAGTCGAAGAATAAGAAAATCACACAAGTAGGACCTCCAATATGGTGAGAAACCCTGAAAAAGTCGAAAAATGAGACAATTACAGACTAGGACATGGAATATGGTAAGAAACCCTTTAAAAGTCGGAAAAAGAGAAAATCACACTGTAGGATTTGGAATATGATGAGAAAACCTGAAAAAGACAAAAAATGAGAAAATCACACTGTAGTACCTGGAATATTGTGAGAAAACACTGAAAAAGTCTAAAATGAGAAAATCACACAGTAGGACTTGGAATATGGTGATAAACCCTGAAAGAGTCGAAAAATTACAAACTTGTAGTAGCTGCAATATGGTGAGAAAACCTGAAAAAGTCGAAAAATGAGAAAATCATACTGTAGGACCTGCAATAGTGTGAGAAATTCTGAAAAAGTCAAAAATTGAGAAAATCACACTGTAGGACTTGGAATATGATGAGAAAACCTGAAAAAAATCTAAAAATGAGAAAATCACACTGTAGGAGCTGGAATATGGTGAGAAACCCTGAAAAGTCAAAAAAAGAGAAAAATCACACTGTAGGACCTGGAATATGGTGAGAAAACATGAAAAAGTCAAAAAAGGAGAAAATCACACTCTAGGACTTGGAATATGATGAGAAAACCTGAAAAAGTCCAAAAATGAGAAAATCACACTGTAGGACTTGGAATATGGTGAGAAAACCCTGAAAAAGTCAAAAAATGAGAAAAATCACACTGTAGTACATGGAATATGGTGAGAAACTCTGAAAAAGTCAAAAAATGAGAAAATCACCCTGTAGGATTTGGAATATGGTGAGAAAAGCTGAAAAAGTCAAAAAATGAGAAAAATCACACTGTAGTACATGGAATATGGTGAGAAACTCTGAAAAAGTCGCAAATTAGAAAATGGCAGTGTAGGACCTGGAATATGTTGAGAAAACCTGAAATATTCAAAAAATGACAAAATGACAATGTAGAACCTGGAATAAGGTAAGAAACCCCGAAAATTTAAAAAAAAGAGAATATCACACTCTAGGACTTGGAATATGGTGAGAAACCCTGAAAAAGTCAAAACATGAGAAATTCATGCAGTAGAACCCAGAATATGGTGAGAAACCATGAAAGAAGTCGGAAAATGAGAAAATCACGCAGTAGGACCTGGAAGCTAGTGAGAAACCCCTGAAAAAGACGAAAAATGAGAATAACAAACTGTAGGACCTGGAATATGTTGAGAAACCCTGGAAAAATTCGAAACAAGCAAAAATCACACTCTAGGGACTTGGAATGTGATGAGAAACCCTGAAAAAGTAAAAAAATGAGAAAATTACACTGTAGTTACCTGGGAATATGGTGAGAAACACTAAAAAAGTATTAAAATGAGAAAATCACACAGTAGGACCAAGAATATGGTGAGAAACTCTGAAAAAGTCGAAAACATGAGAAAATCACGCAGTAGTACCAGGAATATTGTGAGAAACCCTGAAAAAGTCGAAAAATGAGAAAATCACACTGTAGGACCTGGAATATGGTGAGAAACTCTGAAAATGTCGAAAAATAAGAAATTCACACTTGTAGGACCTGCAATATGGTGAGAAACCCTGAAAAAGTCAAAAAAATGAGAAAATCACACTGTAGGACTTGGAATAAAATGAGAAACCGTGAAAAAAGACAAAAAATGACAAAAGTACACGGTAGGAGATGGAATATGGAGAGAAACCGTTAAAAAGTAGAAAAATAAGATATACACACTTGTAGGACATGCAATATGGTGAGAGACGCTGAAAAAGTCTTAAAATGAGAAAATCACACTGTAGTACCTGGAATATGGTGAGAAAACCTGAAAAAGTCCAAAAATTAGAAAATCACACTGTAGGATTTAGAATATGATAAGAAACCGTGAAAAAAGTCAAAAAATGAGAAAAATACACTGTAGAAGCTGGAATATGGTGAGTAAACCCTGAAAAAGTTGAAAAATAAAAAAATCACACTTGTAGAACCTACAATATGGTGAGAAACCCTGAAAAAGTCGAAAAATGAGACAATTACAGACTAGGACATGGAATATGGTAAGAATCCCTTTAAAAGTCGGGAAAAAGAGAAAAATCACACTGTAGGATTTGGAATATGATGAGAAAACCTGAAAAAGACAAAAAATGAGAAAATCACACTGTAGTACCTGGAATATTGTGAGAAAACACTGAAAAAGTCTAAAAATGAGAAAATCACACAGTAGGACTTGGAATATGGTGAGAAACCCTGAAAGAGTCGAAAAATTACAAACTTGTAGTAGCTGCAATATGGTGAGAAAACCTGAAAAAGTCGAAAAATGAGAAAATCATACTGTAGGACCTGCAATAGTGTGAGAAATTCTGAAAAAGTCAAAAAATGAGAAAATCACACTGTAGGACTTGGAATATGATGAGAAAACCTGAAAAAAATCTAAAAATGAGAAAATCACACTGTAGGAGCTGGAATATGGTGAGAAACCCTGAAAAGTCAAAAAAAGAGAAAAATCACACTGTAGGACCTGGAATATGGTGAGAAAACATGAAAAAGTCAAAAAAGGAGAAAATCACACTCTAGGACTTGGAATATGATGAGAAAACCTGAAAAAGTCCCAAAAATGAGAAAATCACACTGTAGGACTTGGAATATGGTGAGAAACCCTGAAAAAGTCAAAAATGAGAAAAATCACACTGTAGTACATGGAATGTGGTGAGAAACTCTGAAAAAGTCAAAAAATGAGAAAATCACCCTGTAGGATTTGGAATATGGTGAGAAAAGCTGAAAAAGTCAAAAAATGAGAAAAATCACACTGTAGTACATGGAATATGGTGAGAAACTCTGAAAAAGTCGCAAATTAGAAAATGGCAGTGTAGGACCTGGAATATGTTGAGAAAACCTGAAATATTCAAAAAATGACAATGTAGAACCTGGAATAAGGTAAGAAACCCCGAAAATTTTAAAAAAAGAGAATATCACACTCTAGGACTTGGAATATGGTGAGAAACCCTGAAAAAGTCAAAACATGAGAAATTCATGCAGTAGGACCCAGAATATGGTGAGAAACCCTGAAAGAAGTCGGAAAATGTGAAAATCACGCAGTAGGACCTGGAAGCTAGTGAGAAACCCTGAAAAAGACGAAAAATGAGAATAACAAACTGTAGGACCTGGAATATGTTGAGAAACCCTGAAAAATTCGAAACAAGCAAAAATCACACTCTAGGACTTGGAATGTGATGAGAAACCCTGAAAAAGTAAAAAAATGAGAAAATTACACTGTAGTACCCTGGAATATGGTGAGAAACACTAAAAAAGTATTAAAATGAGAAAATCACACAGTAGGGACCAAGAATATGGTGAGAAACTCTGAAAAAGTCGAAAACATGAGAAAATCACGCAGTAGTACCAGGAATATTGTGAGAAACCCTGAAAAAGTCGAAAAATGAGAAAATCACACTGTAGGACATGGAATATGGTGAGAAACTCTGAAAATGTCGAAAAATAAGAAATTCACACTTGTAGGACCTGCAATATGGTGAGAAACCCTGAAAAAGTCAAAAAATGAGAAAATCACACTGTAGGACTTGGAATAAAATGAGGAAACCGTGAAAAAGACAAAAAATGACAAAAGTACACGGTAGGAGATGGAATATGGAGAGAAACCGTTAAAAAGTAGAAAAATAAGATATACACACTTGTAGGACATGCAATATGGTGAGAGACGCTGAAAAAGTCTTAAAATGAGAAAATCACACTGTAGTACCTGGAATATGGTGAGAAACCCTGAAAAAGTCCAAAATAAGAAATTCACACGTGTAGGACCTGCAATATGGTGAGAAACCCTGAAAAAGTCGAAAAATGAGAAAATCACACTGTAGGACTTGGAATAAGATGAGACACCCTGAAAAAGTCAAAAAATGAGAAAATTTCACTGTAGGACTTGGAATAAGATGAGAAACCTGAAAAAGTTGAAAAAATGAGAAAATCACAATGTAGAAGATGGAATATGGTGAAGCAATCCTGAAAAAGTCAAAAAATGAGAAAATCACACTGTGGAACCTGGAATATGGTGAGAAACTCTGAAAAAGGCGAAAAATTGGAAAAAATCACACTCTAGGACTTGGAATATGATGAGAAACCCTGAAAAAGTCAAAAATGAGAAAATCACACTGTAGTAGCTGGAATATGGTGAGAAACATTGAAAAAGTCTCAAAATGAGAAAATCACACAGTTGGACCTGCAATATGGTGAGAAACACTGAAACAGTCGAAAAATAAGAAAATCAAACTTGTAGTACCTGCAATATGGTGAGAAACCCTGAAAAATTCCAAAAATTAGAAAATCACACTGTAGGATTTAGAATATGATAAGAAACCGAGAAAAAAGTCAAAAAATGGAGAAAAATACACTGTAGAAGCTGGAATATGGTGAGTAAACCCTGAAAAAGTTGAAAAATAAAAAAATCACACTTGTAGAACCTACAATATGGTGAGAAACCCTGAAAAAGTCAAAAAATGAGAAAATCACACTGTAGGGATTTGGAATATGTTCAGAAACCCTGAAAAAGTCTTAAAATGAGAAAATAAACACTGTAGGACTTGGAATAAGATGAGAAACCCTAAAAAAGTCGAAAATGAGAAAAATACACTGAAGGAGTTGGAATATGTTGAGACTCCAAAAAAAGTCTTAAAATGAGAAAATCACACTGTAGGACCTGGAATATGGTGAGATACTCTGAAAAAGTCGAAAAAAGAGAAAAATCACACTCTAGGACTTGGAATATGATGAGAAACCCTGAAAGAGTCAAAAAAATGAGAAAATCACACTATAGTACCTGGAATATGGTGAGAAACCCTGAAAACGTCTAAAAAAGAGAAAATCAAAAAGTAGGACCTGGAATATGGTGAGAAACCCTGAAAGACAGAAAAATAAGAAAATCAAACTTGTAGTACCTGCAATATGTTGAGAAACCCTGAAAAAGTCAAAAATTGAGAAAATCACAATATAGGACTTGGAATAAGATGAGAAACCGTGAAAAAGACAAAAAATGACAAAAACACACTGTAGGAGCTGGAATATGGTGAGAAACCCTGAAAAAGTCCAAAAAATAAGAAATTCACACTTGTAGGACCTGCAATATGGTGGAGAAACCCTGACAAAGTCGAAAAATGAGAAAATCACACTGTAGGACTTGGAATAAGATGAGACACACTGAAAAAATCAAAAAATGAGAAAATTTCACTGTAGGACTTGGAATAAGATGAGAAACCCTGAAAAAGTTGAAAAATGAGAAAATCACAATGTAGAAGATGGAATATGGTGAGCAATCCGAAAAAGTCAAAAAATGAGAAAATCACGCTGTAGGACCTGGAATATGGTGAGAAACTCTGAAAAAGTCGAAAAAAGAGAAAATCACACTTAGGACTTGGAATATGATGAGAAACCCTGAAAAAGTCAAAAAATGAGAAAATCAAACAGTAGGACCGGGAATATGGTGAGAAACCCTGAAAGATTGAAAAATAAGAAAATCAAACTTGTAGTACCTGCAATATGGTGAGAAACCCTGAAAAAGTCAAAAAATGAGAAAATCACAATATAGGACTTGGAATAAGATGAGAAACCGTGGAAAAAGACAAAAAATGACAAAAACACACTGTAGGAGCTGGAATATGGTGAGAAACCCTGAAAAAGTCCAAAAAATAAGAAATTCATACTTATAGGACCTGCAATATGGTGAGAAACCCTGAAAAAGTCGAAAAATGAGAAAATCACACTGTAGGACTTCGAATATGATGAGAAACCGTGAAAAAGTAAAAAAATAAGAAAAATACACTGTAGGAACTGGAATATGGAGAGAAACCCTGAAAAGGTTAAAAAATTAGAAAATCACAATTGTAGGACCTCCAATATGGTGAGAAACCCTGAAAAAGTCGAAAATGAGAAAACCACACTGTAGGACCTGGAATATGGTGAGAAACACTGAAAAATTCAAAAAATGAGAAAATCACACAGTAGGACCTAAATATGGTGAGAAACCGTGAAACAGTCGAAATATAAGAAAATCAAACTTGAAGTACCTGCAATATGGTGAGAAATCCTGAAAAAGTCGAAAAATGAAAAAATCACACTGTAGGATTTGGAATATGATGAGAAACCATGAAAAAGTCAAAAATGAGAAAAATATACTGTAGGAGTTGGAATGTGGTGAGAAAACCTGAAAAAAAACGAAGAATAAGAAAATCACACAAGTAGGACCTCCAATATGTTGAAACCCTGAAAAAGTCGAAAAATGAGACAATTACAGACTAGGACATAGAATATGGTAAGAAACCCCTTTAAAAGTCGGAAAAAGAGAAAATCACACTGTAGGATTTGGAATATGCTGAGAAAACCTGAAAAAGTCAAAAAATGAGGAAAATCACACAGTAGGACTTGGAATATGGTGAGAAATCCTGAAACAGTCGAAAAATAAGAAAATCAAACTTGTAGTAGCTGCAATATGGTGTGAAAACCTGAAAAAGTTGAAAAATGAGAAAATCATACTGTAGGACCTGCAATAGGTGAGAAATTCTGAAAAAGTCAAAAAATGAGAAAATCACACTGTAGGACTTGGAATATGATGAGAAAACCTGAAAAAATCTAAAAATGAGAAAATCACACTGTAGGAGCTGGGAATATGGTGAGAAACCCTGAAAAGTCAAAAAAAGAGAAAAATCACACTGTAGGACCTGGAATATGGTGAGAAACCCTGAAAAAGTCAAAAAAATGAGAAAAATCACACTGTAGTACCTGGAATATGGTGAGAAACACTGAAAAAGTCTAAAAATAAGATAAAACTTTTAGTACCTGAAATATGGTGAGAAACCCTGAAAAAGTCGAAAAATGAGGAAAATCACACTGTAGGACTTCGAATATGATGAGAAACCGTGAAAAAGTAAAAAAAAATGAGAAAAATACACTGTAGGAGCTGGAATATGGAGAGAAACCCTGAAAAGGTTAAAAAATTAGAAAATCACAATTGTAGGACCTCCAATATGGTGAGAAACCCTGAAAAAAGTCGAAAAAATGAGAAAAACACACTGTAGGACCTGGAATATGGTGAGAAACACTGAAAATTCAAAAAATGAGAAAATCACACAGTAGGACCTGAAATATGGAGAGAAACCATGAAAGAGTCGAAATATAAGAAAATCAAACTTGAAGTACCTGCAATATGGTGAAAAACCCTGAAAAAGTCGAAAAATGAAAAAATCACACTGTAGGATTTGGAATATGATGAGAAAACCATGAAAAAGTCAAAAATGAGAAAAATATACTGTAGGAGTTGGAATGTGGTGAGAAAACCTGAAAAAGTCGAAGAATAAGAAAATCACACAAGTAGGACCTCCAATATGGTGAGAAACCCTGAAAAAGTCGAAAAATGAGACAATTACAGACTAGGACATGGAATATGGTAAGAAACCCTTTAAAAGTCGGAAAAAGAGAAAATCACACTGTAGGATTTGGAATATGATGAGAAAACCTGAAAAAGACAAAAAATGAGAAAATCACACTGTAGTACCTGGAATATTGTGACAAAACACTGAAAAAGTCTAAAAATGAGAAAATCACACAGTAGGACTTGGAATATGGTGAGAAACCCTGAAAGAGTCGAAAAATTACAAACTTGTAGTAGCTGCAAATGGTGAGAAAACCTGAAAAAGTCGAAAAATGAGAAAATCATACTGTAGGACCTGCAATAGTGTGAGAAATTCTGAAAAAGTCAAAAAATGAGAAAATCACACTGTAGGACTTGGAATATGATGAGAAAACCTGAAAAAAAAACTAAAAAAGAGAAAATCACACTGTAGGAGCTGGAGTATGGTGAGAAACCCTGAAAAGTCAAAAAAAGAGAAAATCACACTGTAGGACCTGGAATATGATGAGAAAACATGAAAAAGTCAAAAAAGGAGAAAATCACACTCTAGGACTTGGAATATGATGAGAAAACCTGAAAAAGTCCAAAAATGAGAAAATCACACTGTAGGACTTGGAATATGGTGAGAAACCCTGAAAAAAGTCAAAAAATGAGAAAAATCACACTGTAGTACATGGAATATGGTGAGAAACTCTGAAAGAGTCAAAAAATGAGAAAATCACCCTGTAGGACTTGGAATATGGTGAGAAAAGCTGAAAAAGTCAAAAAATGAGAAAAATCACACTGTAGTACATGGAATATGGTGAGAATCTCTGAAAAAGTCGCAAATTAGAAAATGGCAGTATAGGACCTGGAATATGTTGAGAAAACCTGAAATATTCAAAAAATGACAAAATGACAATGTAGAACCTGGAATAAGGTAAGAAACCCCGAAAATTTTAAAAAAAGAGAAAATCACACTATAGGACCTGGAATATGGTGAGAAACACTGAAAAAGTCAAAAAATGAGAATATCACACTCTAGGACTTGGAAATATGGTGAGAAACCCTGAAAAAGTCAAAACATGAGAAATTCATGCAGTAGGACCCAGAATATGGTGAGAAACCCTGAAAGAAGTCGGAAAATGAGAAAATCACACAGTAGGACCTGGAAGCTAGTGAGAAACCCTGAAAAAGACGAAAAATGAGAATAACAAACTGTAGGACCTGGAATATGTTGAGAAACCCTGAAAAATTCGAAACAAGCAAAAATCACACTCTAGGACTTGGAATGTGATGAGAAACCCTGAAAAAGTAAAAAAATGAGAAAATTACACTGTAGTACCTGGAATATGGTGAGAAACACTAAAAAAGTATTAAAATGAGAAAATCACACAGTAGGACCAAGAATATGGTGAGAAACTCTGAAAAAGTCGAAAACATGAGAAAATCACGCAGTAGTACCAGGAATATTGTGAGAAACCCTGAAAAAGTCGAAAAATGAGAAAATCACACTGTAGGACCTGGAATATGGTGAGAAACTCTGAAAATGTCGAAAAATAAGAAATTCACACTTGTAGGACCTGCAATATGGTGAGAAACCCTGAAAAAGTCAAAAAATGAGAAAATCACACTGTAGGACTTGGAATAAAATGAGAAACCGTGAAAAAGACAAAAAATGACAAAAGTACACGGTAGGAGATGGAATATGGAGAGAAACCGTTAAAAAGTAGAAAAATAAGATATACACACTTGTAGGACATGCAATATGGTGAGAGACGCTGAAAAAGTCTTAAAATGAGAAAATCACACTGTAGTACCTGGAATATGGTGAGAAAACCTGAAAAAGTCCAAAAATTAGAAAATCACACTGTAGGATTTAGAATATGATAAGAAACCGTGAAAAAAGTCAAAAAATGAGAAAAATACACTGTAGAAGCTGGAATATGGTGAGTAAACCCTGAAAAAGTTGAAAAATAAAAAAATCACACTTGTAGAACCTACAATATGGTGAGGAAACCCTGAAAAAGTCGAAAAATGAGACAATTACAGACTAGGACATGGAATATGGTAAGAATCCCTTTAAAAGTCGGAAAAAGAGAAAATCACACTGTAGGATTTGGAATATGATGAGAAAACCTGAAAAAGACAAAAAATGAGAAAATCACACTGTAGTACCTGGAATATTGTGAGAAAACACTGAAAAAGTCTAAAAATGAGAAAATCACACAGTAGGACTTGGAATATGGTGAGAAACCCTGAAAGAGTCGAAAAATTACAAACTTGTAGTAGCTGCAATATGGTGAGAAAACCTGAAAAATCGAAAAATGAGAAAATCATACTGTAGGACCTGCAATAGTGTGAGAAATTCTGAAAAAGTCAAAAAATGAGAAAATCACATTGTAGGACTTGGAATATGATGAGAAAACCTGAAAAAAAATCTAAAAATGAGAAAATCACACTGTAGGAGCTGGAATATGGTGAGAAACCCTGAAAAGTCAAAAAAAGAGAAAAATCACACTGTAGGGACCTGGAATATGGTGAGAAAACATGAAAAAGTCAAAAAAGGAGAAAATCACACTCTAGGACTTGGAATATGATGAGAAAACCTGAAAAAGTCCAAAAATGAGAAAATCACACTGTAGGACTTGGAATATGGTGAGAAACCCTGAAAAAGTCAAAAAATGAGAAAAATACACTGTAGGAGCTCGAATATGGAGAGAAACCCTGAAAAGGTTAAAAAATTAGAAAATCACAATTGTAGGACCTCCAATATGGTGAGAAACCCTGAAAAAGTCGAAAAATGAGAAAAACACACTGTAGGACCTGGAATATGGTGAGAAACACTGAAAAAATTCAAAAAATGAGAAAATCACACAGTAGGACCTGAAATATGGGAGAGAAACCATGAAAGAGTCGAAATATAAGAAAATCAAACTTGAAGTACCTGCAATATGTTGAGAAACCCTGAAAAAGTCGAAAAATGAAAAAAATCACACTGTAGGATTTGGAATATGATGAGAAAACCATGAAAAAGTCAAAAATGAGAAAAATATACTGTAGGAGTTGGAATGTGGTGAGAAAACCTGAAAAAGTCGAAGAATAAGAAAATCACACAAGTAGGACCTCCAATATGGTGAGAAACCCTGAAAAAGTCGAAAAATGAGACAATTACAGACTAGGGACATGGAATATGGTAAGAAACCCTTTAAAAGTCGGAAAAAGAGGAAAATCACACTGTAGGATTTGGAATATGATGAGAAAACCTGAAAAAGACAAAAAATGAGAAAATCACACTGTAGTACCTGGAATATTGTGAGAAAACACTGAAAAAGTCTAAAAATGAGAAAATCACACAGTAGGACTTGGAATATGGTGATAAACCCTGAAAGAGTCGAAAAATTACAAACTTGTAGTAGCTGCAATATGGTGAGAAAACCTGAAAAAGTCGAAAAATGAGAAAATCATACTGTAGGACCTGCAA
This sequence comes from Mus caroli, assembly GCF_978045245.1. Classification (NCBI taxonomy): domain Eukaryota; kingdom Metazoa; phylum Chordata; class Mammalia; order Rodentia; family Muridae; genus Mus; species Mus caroli. Next base: position 10,620,096 of record NW_028227278.1, on the reverse strand, counting down.
TAGTGTGAGAAATTCTGAAAAAGTCAAAAATTGAGAAAATCACACTGTAGGACTTGGAATATGATGAGAAAACCTGAAAAAAATCTAAAAATGAGAAAATCACACTGTAGGAGCTGGAATATGGTGAGAAACCCTGAAAAGTCAAAAAAAGAGAAAAATCACACTGTAGGACCTGGAATATGGTGAGAAAACATGAAAAAGTCAAAAAAGGAGAAAATCACACTCTAGGACTTGGAATATGATGAGAAAACATGAAAAAGTCAAAAAAGGAGAAAATCACACTGTAGGACTT
>NW_028227278.1:10567980-10619704 GCF_978045245.1 Mus caroli | reverse complement strand
CCATATTGGAGGTCCTACTTGTGTGATTTTCTTATTCTTTGACTTTTTCAGGTTTTCTCACCACATTCCAACTCCTACAGTATATTTTTCTCATTTTTGACTTTTTCATGGTTTCTCATCATATTCCAAATCCTACAATGTGATTTTTTCATTTTTCAAGTTTTTCAGGCTTTCTCACCATATTGCAGGTACTTCAAGTTTGATTTTCTTATATTTCGACTGTTTCACGGTTTCTCTCCATATTTCAGGTCCTACTGTGTGATTTTCTCATTTTTTGAATTTTTCAGTGTTTCTCACCATATTCCAGGTCCTACAGTGTGTTTTTCTCATTTTTCGACTTTTTCAGGGTTTCTCACCATATTGGAGGTCCTACAATTGTGATTTTCTAATTTTTTAACCTTTTCAGGGTTTCTCTCCATATTCCAGTTCCTACAGTGTATTTTTCTTATTTTTTTAACTTTTTCACGGTTTCTCATCATATTCGAAGTCCTACAGTGTGATTTTCTCATTTTTCGACTTTTTCAGGGTTTCTCACCATATTTCAGGTACTACAAGTTTTATCTTATTTTTAGAATTTTTCAGTGTTTCTCACCATACTCCAGGTCCTACAGTGTGATTTTCTCATTTTAATACTTTTTTAGTGTTTCTCACCATATACCAGGTACTACAGTGTGATTTTCTCATTTTTTGAATTTTTCAGGGTTTCTCATCATATTCCAAGTCCTACAGTGTGATTTTCTCATTTTAAGACTTTTTCAGGGTCTCTCACCATATTGCAAGTCCTACAAGTCCTACAAGTTTGTATTTCTTTTTTTTTTTTTTTTTTGGCTTTTTTCAGGACTTCTCAACATATTCCAGCTCCTACAGTGTCATTTTCTCATTTTTCGACATTTTCAGGGTTTCTTACCATATTCCAGGTCCTACAGTGTGATTTTCTCATTTTAAGACTTTTTCTGGGTTTCTCATCATATTCTGGGTCCTAGTCCATGATTTTCTCATTTTTCGACTTTTTCAGGGTTTCTCACCATATTCCAACTCCTACAGTGTGATTTTCTCATTCTTCGACTTTTTCAGGGTTTCTCACCATATTGCAGGTCCTACAAGTGTGAATTTCTTATTTTTGGACTTTTTAAGGGTTTCTCACCATATTCAAGCTCCTACAGTGTGTTTTTGTCATTTTTTTGTCTTTTTCACAGATTCTCATCTTATTCCAAGTCCTATATTGTGATTTTCTCATTTTTTGACTTTTTCAGGGTTTCTCACCATATTACAGGTACTACAAGTTTGATTTTCTTATTTTTCGATATTTCAGGGTTTCTCACCATATTCCAGGTCTAACAGTGCGATTTTCTCATTTTAAGACTTTTTCAGGGTTTCTCAACATATTCCAACTCCTTCAGTGTATTTTTCTCATTTTTGACTTTTTCAGGGTTTCTCATCATATTCCAAGTCCTAGAGTGTGATTTTTCCAATTTTTCGCCTTTTTCAGAGTTTCTCACCATATTCCAGGTTCCACAGTGTGATTTTCTCATTTTTTGACTTTTTCAGGATTGCTCACCATATTCCATCTTCTACATTATGATTTTCTCATTTTTCAACTTTTTCAGGGTTTCTCATCTTAATCCAAGTCCTACAGTGAAATTTTCTCATTTTTTGACTTTTTCAGGGTGTCTCATCTTATTCCAAGTCCTACAGTGTGATTTTCTCATTTTTCAACTTTTTCAGGGTTTCTCACCATATTGCAGGTCCTACACGTGTGAATTTCTTATTTTTGGACTTTTTCAGGGTTTCTCACCATATTCCAGGTACTACAGTGTGATTTTCTCATTTAAGACTTTTTCAGGGTCTCTCACCATATTGCATGTCCTACAAGTGTGTATATCTTATTTTTCTACTTTTTAACGGTTTCTCTCCATATTCCATCTCCTACCGTGTACTTTTGTCATTTTTTGTCTTTTTCACGGTTTCTCATTTTATTCCAAGTCCTACAGTGTGATTTTCTCATTTTTTGACTTTTTCAGGGTTTCTCACCATATTGCAGGTCCTACAAGTGTGAATTTCTTATTTTTCGACATTTTCAGAGTTTCTCACCATATTCCAGGTCCTACAGTGTGATTTTCTCATTTTAAGACTTTTTCAGTGTTTCTCACCATATTCCAAGTACTACTGCGTGATTTTCTCATTTTTCGACTTTTTCAGGGTTTCTCACCATATTCCAGGCTACTGCGTGATTTTCTCATGTTTTCGACTTATTCAGAGTTTCTCACCATATTCCAGGTCCTACTGTGTGATTTTCTCATTTTAATACTTTTTTACCATATTCCAGGTACTACAGTGTGATTTTCTCATTTTTTTACTTTTTCAGGATTTCTCATCACATTCCAAGTCCTAGAGTGTGATTTTTGCTTTTTTCGAATTTTTCAGGGTTTCTCAACATATTCCAGGTCCTACAGTTTGTTATTCTCACGTTTCATCTTTTTCAGGGTTTCTCACTAGCTTCCAAGTCCTACTGCCTGAATTTCTCATTTTCCGACTTCTTTCAGGGTTTCTCACCATATTCTGGGTCCTACTGCATGAATTTCTCATGTTTTGACTTTTTCATGGTTTCTCACCATATTCCAAGTCCTAGAGTGTGATATTCTCATTTTTTGACTTTTTCACTGTTTCTCACAATATTCCAGGTCCTACAGTGCGATTTTCTCTTTTTTTAAAATTTTCGGGGTTTCTTACTTATTCCAGGTTCTACATTGTCATTTTCTCATTTTTTGAATATTTCAGGTTTTCTCAACATATTCCAGGTCCTACACTGTCATTTTCTAATTTGCGACTTTTTCAGAGTTTCTCACCATATTCCATGTACTACAGTGTGATTTTTCTCATTTTTTGACTTTTTCAGGGTTTCTCACCATATTCCAAGTCCTACAGGGTGATTTTCTCATTTTTTGACTTTTTCAGAGTTTCTCACCATATTCGAAGTCCTACAGTGTGATTTTCTCATTTTTGGACTTTTTCAGGTTTTCTCATCATATTCCAAGTCCTAGAGTGTGATTTTCTCCTTTTTGAATTTTTCATGTTTTCTCACCATATTCCAGGTCCTACAGTGTGATTTTTCTCTTTTTTTGACTTTTCAGGGTTTCTCACCATATTCCAGCTCCTACAGTGTGATTTTCTCATTTTTAGATTTTTTCAGGTTTTCTCATCATATTCCAAGTCCTACAGTGTGATTTTCTCATTTTTTGACTTTTTCAGAATTTCTCACCCTATTGCAGGTCCTACAGTATGATTTTCTCATTTGTCGACTTTTTCAGGTTTTCTCACCATATTGCAGGTACTACAAGTTTGATTTTCTTATTTTTCGACTGTTTCAGGGTTTCTCACCATATTCCAATTCCTACTGTGTGATTTTCTCATTTTTAGACTTTTTCAGTGTTTTCTCACAATATTCCAGGTACTACAGTGTGATTTTCTCATTTTTTGACTTTTTCAGGTTTTCTCATCATATTCCAAATCCTACAGTGTGATTTTCTCTTTTTCCGACTTTTAAAGGGTTTCTTACCATATTCCATGTCCTACTCTGTAATTTTCTCATTTTTCGACTTTTTCAGGGTTTCTCACCATATTGGAGGTCCTACTTGTGTGATTTTCTTATTCTTTGACTTTTTCAGTTTTTCTCACCACATTCCAACTCCTACAGTATATTTTTCTCATTTTTGACTTTTTCATGGTTTCTCATCATATTCCAAATCCTACAGTGTGATTTTTTCATTTTTCGACTTTTTCAGGGTTTCTCACCATATTGCAGGTACTTCAAGTTTGATTTTCTTATATTTCGACTGTTTCACGGTTTCTCACCATATTTAGGTCCTACTGTGTGATTTTCTCATTTTTTGAATTTTTCAGTGTTTCTCACCATATTCCAGGTCCTACAGTGTGGTTTTCTCATTTTTCGACTTTTTCAGGGTTTCTCACCATATTGGAGGTCCTTCAATTTTGATATTCTAATTTTTTAACCTTTTCAGGGTTTCTCTCCATATTCCAGCTCCTACAGTGTATTTTTCTCATTTTTTTACTTTTTCACGGTTTCTCATCATATTCGAAGTCCTACAGTGTGATTTTCTCATTTTTCGACTTTTTTAGGGTTCCTCACCATATTTCAGGTACTACAAGTTTTATCTTATTTTTAGACTTTTTCAGTGTTTCTCACCGTATTCCAGGTACTACAGTGTGATTTTCTCATTTTTTGACTTTTTCAGGGTTTCTCATCGTATTCCAAGTCCTAGAGTGTGATTTTCGCATTTTTCGAATTTTTCAGGGATTCTCAGCATATTCCAGTTCCTACAATTTGATTTTCTAATTTTTTGACTTTTTCAGGGTTTCTCATCATATTTCAGGTACTACAAGTTTTATCTTATTTTTAGACTTTTTCAGTGTTTCTCACCATATTCTAGGTACTACAGTGTGATATTCTCATTTTTCGACTTTTTCAGGGTTTCTCACCATATTCCAAGTCCTACAGTGTGATTTTCTCATTTTTAGACTTTTTCTGGGTTTCTCATCATATTCCAAGTCCTAGAGTGTGATATTCTCATTTTTCGACTTTTTCATTGTTTCTCACCATATTGCATGTACTACAAGTTTTATTTTCTTATTTTTGAACTGTTTCAGGGTTTCTTACCATATTCCAGGTCCTACTGTGTGATTTTCTCATTTTAATACTTTTTTAGTGTTTCTCACCATATACCAGGTACTACAGTTTGATTTTCTAATTTTTCGACTTTTTCAGGGTTTCTTACCATATCCCAAGTCCTACAGTGTGATTTTCTCATTTTAAGACTTTTTCAGGGTCTCTCACCATATTGCAAGTCCTACAAGTGTGTATTTCTTTTTTTTTTTTTTGACTTTTTCATGACTTCTCACCATATTCCAGCTCCTACAGTGTCATTTTCTCATTTTTCGACATTTTCAGGGTTTCTTACCATATTCCAGGTCCTACAGTGTGATTTTCTCATTTTAAGACTTTTTCTGTGTTTCTCATCATATTCTGGGTCCTAGTGCATGATTTTCTCATTTTTCGACTTTTTGAGGGTTTCTCACCATATTCCAAGTCCTACAGTGTGATTTTCTCATTTTTTGAATTTTTCAGGGTTTCTCATCATATTCCAAATCCTAGAGTGTGATATTCTCATTTTTCGACTTTTTCAGTGTTTGTCACCATATTGCATGTACTACAAGTTTGATTTTCTTATATTTCGACTGTTTCAGGGTTTCTCACCACATTCCAGGTCCTACTGGGTGATTTTCTCATTTTAATACTTTTTTAGTGTTTCTCACCATATTCCAGGTACTACAGTGTGAGTTTTTCATTTTTTGACTTTTTCACGGTTTCTCATCATATTCCAAGTCCTAGAGTGTGATTTTTGCCTTTTTCGTATTTTTCAGGGTTTCTCAACATATTCCAGGTCCTACAGTTTGATTTTCTCATTTTTCGACTTTTTCAGGGTTTCTCACCAGCTTCCAGGTCCTACTGCGTGATTTTCTCATTTTTCGACTTTTTTCAGGATTTCTCACCATATTCTGGGTCCTACTACATGATTTTCTCATTTTTCGATGTTTCAGGGTTTCTCACCATATTCCAGTCCTAGAGTGTGATTTTCTCATTTTTTAACTTTTTCAGGGTTTCTTACGGTATTCCAGGTTCTACATTGTCATTTTCTCATTTTTCGAATATTTCAGGTTTTCTCAACATATTCCAGGCCCTACACTGTCATTTTATAATTTGCGACTTTTTCAGAGTTTCTACCCATATTCCATGTACTACAGTGTGATTTTTCTCATTTTTTGACCTTTTCAGGGTTTCTCACCATATTCCAGGTCCTAACGTGTGATTTTCTCATTTTAAGACTTTTTCAGTATTTTTCACCATATTCCAAGTACTACAGTGTGATTTTCTATTTTAAGACTTTTTCAGTGTTTCTCACCAAATCCCAGGTCCTACTGCGTGATTTTCTCATTTTTCGACTTTTTCAGGGTTTCTCACCATATTCCAAGTCCTACAGTGTGATTTTCTCATTTTTCGACTTTTTCAGGGTTTCTCACCATATTCCAGATCCTACAGATTGATTTTCTCATTTTTCGACTTTTTCAGGGTTTCTCACCAGCTTCCAGGTCCTACTGCGTGATTTTCTTATTTTTTGACATTTTTTTCAGGGTTTCTCTCCATATTCTGGGTCCTACTGCATGATTTTCTCATTTTTCGACATTTTCAGGGTTTCTCATCATATTCCAAGTCCTAGAGTGTGATATTCTCATTTAAGACTTTTTCAGTGTTTCTCACCATATTCCAGGTACTCCTGCATGCTTTTCTCATTTTTCGACTTTTTCAGGGTTTCTCACCATATTCCAAATCCTACAGTGTGATTTTTCATTTTTTGACTTTTTCAGGGTTACTCATCTTATTCCAAGCCACACCCATCTTTAAATTTTTAGAAGAAAATGTGAGGCTGTGTTTATATACATCATATGCAGATTGTAAGAGGGATTTAGATTCTCCAGAATCTGACACCCTCTTCTGGAGTGTCTAAAGATAGCTACAGTGTACTTATATCTAATAAATAAATAAATAAATAAATAAATATATATATAAATAAACATTTTTTTAAAAAGGATAAGAAAGAAAGAAAGACCAGGCAGGCCTGCCATCCTTATCTCTGTCTGTCTGTCTGTCTGATACCGTGGAACTGGAGAAGGGCCACCATATAGTTGCTGGTAGTTGATCCCAGATTCTCTAGAAGAGGAGACAATGCTGTTAATTGTTTTGTTATGTTTTTCACTGTTTTTTTTTATTACATATTTTCCTCAATTACATTTCCAATGCTATCCCATAAGTCCCCCATACCTCCCCCCACTTCCCTACCCTCCCATTCTTCTCAGTGGCCCCACACATCTTTAAATTTTTAGAAGTATACGTGAGTCTGTGTTTATGTACATAATATGCAGGCCAAAAGAGGGATTTAGATTCTCCAGAATCTGACACCGTCTTCTGGAGTGTCTGAAGACAGCTACAGTGTACTTATATCTAATAAATACATAAATAAATAAATAAGCAAACATTTTTTCAAAAGGATAAGAAAGAAAGAAAGACCAGGCAAGCCTGCCATCCTTATCTCTGTCTGTCTGTCTGACAGTCTGTCTGATCCCCTGGAACTGGAGGTGGGCCACTATATAGTTGCTGATAGTTGATACCAGGTTCTCTGGAAGTGGAGACAGTGATGGTAATTGTTGAGCCCTTTCAGTGGTCCCACCAATCTTTAAATTTTTAGAAGTATATGTGAGGCTGTGTTTATGTACATCATATGCAGACCATAAGAGGGATTTAGATTCTCCAGAATCTGAAACCCTCTTCTGGAGTGTCTGAAGGCAGCTACAGTGTACTTATATCTAATAAATACATAAATAAATAAATAAATAAATAAATAAATAAACATTTTTTTAAAGGATAAGAAATAAAGAAAGACCAGGCAGGCCTGGCATCCTTATCTCTGTCTGTCTGTCTGTCTGTCTTTCTGATCCACTGGAACTGGAGATGGGCCACAATATAGTTGCTGGTAGTTGATCCCAGGTTCTCTGGAAGAGGAGACAATGCTGTTAATGGTTGAGCCCTTTCAGTGGCCCCACACATCTTTAAATTTTTGGAAGTAAATGTGAGTCTGTGTTTATGTACATCATATGCAGACCATAAGAGGGATTTAGATTATCCAGAATCTGACACACTCTCCTGGAGTGTCTGAAGACCGCTAAAGTGTACTTATATTTAATAAATACATAAATAAATAAATAAACATTTTTAAAAAGGATGAGAAAGAAAAAAAACCAGGCAGGCCTGCCACCCTTGTCTGTCTGTCTGTCTGTCTTTCTGTCTGATACCTTAGAACTGGAGATGAGCCACCATATAGTTGCTGGTAGTTGATCCCAGGTTGTCTGGAAGAGGAGATAATGCTGTTAATTGTTGAGCCCTTTCAGTGACCCCATACATCTTTAAATTTTTGAAGTATATGTGAGGCTGTGTTTATGTACATCATATACAGACCATAAGAGGGATTTAGATTCTCCAGAATCTGACACCATCTACTGGAGTATCTGAAGACAGACACAGTGTACTTATATCTAATAAATAAATAAATAAATAAATAAATAAATAAATAAATATATAAATAAACATTTTTTAAAAAGGATAAGAAAGAAAGAAAGACCAGGGAGGCCTGCCTTCCTTATCTCTGTCTCTCTGTCTGTCTGTCTGTCTATCTGTCTGATACCCTGGAACTGGAGATGGGCCACCATATAGGTGCTGGAAGTTGAACCCAGGTTCTCTGGAAGAGGAGACAATGCGGTTAATTGTTGAGCCCTTTCAGTGGCTCCACCCATCTGTAAATTTTTAGAAGTATATGTGAGGCTGTGTTTATGTACATCATATGCAGACCATAAGAGGGATTTAGATTCTCCAGAATCTGACACCCTCTTCTGGAGTGTCTGAAGATAGCTACAGTGTACTTTTATCTAATAAATACATAAATAAGTAAATAAACATTTCTTAAAAAGGATAAGAAAGAAAGACCAGGCAGGCCTGCCATCGTTATCTCTATATGTCTGTCTGTCTGTCTCTCTGTCTGATCCTCTGGAACTGGAGATGGGCCACCATATAGTTGCTGGTAGTTGATCCCAGGTTCTCTGGAAGAGGAGACAATGCTGTTAATGGTTGAGCCCATACAGTGGCCCCACACATCTTTAATTTTTGGAAGTAAATGTGAGTCTGTGTTTATGTACATCATATTCAGACCATAAGAGGGATTTAGATTCTCCAGAATCTGACACCTTCTTCCTGATGTCTGAAGACAGCTACAGTGTACTTATATCTAATAAATACATAAATAAATAAATAAACATTTCTTAAAAAGGATAAGAAAGAAAGAAAGACGAAGCAGGCCTGCCATCCTTATCTCTATCTGTCTGTATGTCTGTCTCTCTGTCTGATCCCCTGGAACTGGAGATGGGCCACCATATAGTTGCTGGTAGTTGATCTCAGGTTCTCTGGAAGTGGAGACAATGCTGTTAATTTTTGAGCAGTTCAGTGGCAATACCCATCTTTAATTTTTAGAAGTAAATGTGAGGCTGTGTTTATGTACATCATATGCAGACAATAAGAGGGATTTAGATTCTCCAGAATCTGACACTCTCTTCTGGAGGGTCTGAAGACAGCTACAGTGTACTTGTATCTAATAAATACATAAATAAATAAATAAATAAGCATTATTAAAAAGGATAAGAAAAAAAGAGACCAGGAAGGCCTGCCATCCTTATCTCTGTCTGTCTGTCTGTCTGTCTGATACCCTGGAACTGGAGTGGGCCACCATATAGTTGCTGGTAGTTGATCCCAGATTCTCTGCAAGAGGAGACAAGGCTGTAAATTTTTGAGCCCTTTCAGTGGCACCACCCACTTTAAATTTTTAGAAGTATTTGTGAGGCTGTGTTTATGTACATCATATGCAGACCATAAGAGGGATTTACATTCTCCAGAATCTGATCCCTCTTCTGGAGTGTCTGAAGACAGCTACAGTGTACTTATATCTAATAAATACATAAATAAATAAATAAACATGTTTTAAAAAGGATAAGAAAGAAAGAAAAACCAGGCAGGCCTGCCATCCTTGTCTGTTTGTCTGTCAGTCTGTCTGATCCCCTGAAACTGGAGATGGGCCACCATATTTTTGCTGGTACTTGATCCCAGGTTCTCTGGAAGAGGAGACAATGCTGTTAATTGTTGAGCCCTTACAGTGGCCCCACCCATCTTTAAATTTTTAGAAGTATATGTGAGGCTGTGTTTATGTACATCATATGCAGACCATAAGAGGGATTTAGATTCTCCAGAATCTGACACACTCTTCTGGAGTGTCTGAAGACAGCTACAATGTACTTATATATAATAAATACATAAATAAAGAAATAAACATGTTTTAAAAAGGATAAGTAAGAAAGAAAGACCAGGCAGGCCTGCCATCCTTATCTCTGTCTGTCTGTCTGTCTGTCTGTCTGTCTGATCCCCGGGAACTGGAGATGGGCTACCTTATAGTTGCTGGTAGTTGATCCCAGGTTCTCTGGAAGAGGAGACAATGCTGTTAATTGTTGAGCCCTTTCAGTGGCCCCACCCATCTTTAAATTTTTAGAAGTATATGTGAGGCTGTGTTTTTGTACATCATATGCAGACCATAAGAGGGATTTAGATTCTCCAGAATCTGACACACTCTTCTGGAGTGTCTGAAGACAGCTACAGTGTACTTATATCTAATAAATAAATAAATAAATAAATAAATAAATAAATAAATAAACATTTTTTAAAAGGGATAAAGAAGAAAGAAAAACCAGGCAGGCCTTCCATCCTTGTCTGTCTTTCTCTCTGTCTGTCTGTCTTGCCTAGCACCTTGGGTAGCCTAGCCTAGCCCCTTGCCTTGCCTAGCCTAGCCCAGCCCTGCCTTGCCTTGCCCTGCCTATCCCTGTCTTTAACCAGGCTGGCCTCGAAATCAGAAACTGACTGCTTCTGCCTCCAGAGTGCTCTCATTAAGAGCTCAAGCCACCACTGACTGTTGGGTTTTCTAAGTCTTACATAGGTATGGTCTGTTTCTCAGCTGTGAAACCCTAATTAACACATGTAGTCTGTCCTAGGTCAGCCATAGCTACAGACTGAGGCCTTTTCTAAAACAAAACAAAAGAAAACAAAAAATAGAAATAATAAAATAAATAAATTAAGCAACCACATGATAACTTTTCTTTCTTTCAATGATACTCAGAGCTTGAAGCAGTTCACCCATGAGACCTCAGCTCCGGACATTGAGGCTGTTTCCCTAACAAGTATTATGGCTGAACCTGAGGGGTTCTACTGCTGATTTGTGTCCCCCTCTTTAAAAAAAATAGTTGTTTTCAAAGGCTGCAGGTTCTTAGCCCTGTTCCTTGTTACAGTTGAGTCACAGCCCTGAAAGTTCAGTGGTAGTTAAAGGCACTGAGAAGGGCTTCCTCTAGACATCAAAGACCAAGTCTTTGTTATTAAAAAGTTAATCTGGATTGCCCCACCCACTGGCATCCTTAGAATTCCTAGAAAGGAAGGCAGGGACCTGGGCAGAAGGGTGCAAGTCTACTGCTGTTTGTAAGTGGTAACAGAAAGCTTTCTCTTTTTGGTACCCTACCCCAAGTTACACTGTCACTTCTTTTTCCTAGTTTTATTTTTGTCGGTTTGTATTCTCAACATAGACCCTTTTCCTTCCTAACCTTGGCTGTCCTGAACCTTACTGTCCTTGAACTCAGTGATTTGCCTGTCTTGCTGGGATGAAACTGTGAGCTACCATCCAGAAGGAAGCACCCTGCTGAGGTTAGATTGGGGTCTCTTCCATTTTCCTCTATGAACATGCATATGGCAGGCCTGTTCTTTCTTTTTTACTTTTCCTTTTCTTTTTAAAGATTTATTTATTTATTATATTTAAGTATGCTGTAGCTATCTTCAGACAGTCCAGAAGAGGGTGTCAGATTCTGAAGAATCTAAATCATTCTTATTGTCTGCATATGATGTATATAAACACAGCCTCACATATACTCAAAAAAAAAAAAAAAAGAAAGAAAGATGTGGCTACAGAGAGGGCTCAACAATTAAGAGCATTGTCTCCTCTTCCAGAGAACCTGGGCTCAATTACCAGTATTATATATGGTGGCCCATCTCCAGTTCCAGGGGATCTAATACTCTGTTCTGGAGTCTGTGGGCACAGCATACACATGCAAAACATTCTTACACAATCATTGAGAGAGGAGAGAGAGGGGTTGAGAGAGAGGGGAGGTAATCATACCTCCTGACGAGTTTGAAGACCTGAGCTTCATCACTCACACAAATAAATAAATGCAAAATATTTTTAAAAAATAAACTCTGCCATTGCCCTTTAAAAATTCCTAGAAAACAAGTTTTATAAGCAACAGTTATATTTACTATATCTAAAGTACAGTCATGAGCATATTCTCTAAATAGAAAAAGGCCTGTTAGTCTTAGAAATGGAAAAGACAAACCAAGGAAGGTTTGCAATTACATAATGAGGCAGCTCAGCCCAGCTCTTAGGTTGGAAATAAGACTGGAGAATAGGATACACCTGAAGACAGCCAGCCAGTGCTTTTTGTTTTGGAGGCTGAAAGGATAAACCTGAAGACAGCCAATGCTGTGTGATGGTGATCTGGTATTTTTTTTTTAATTTTTAAAAAATTTAACACTTTTTATAAAACCTTTTTATAAAGGTTTTATAAAACCTTCTGGAGTGTCTGAAGACAGCTACAGTGTACTTATATCTAATAAATACATAAATAAATAAATTAATAAATAAATAAACATTTTTTAAAAGGGATAAGAAAGAAAGAAAAATCAGGCAGGCCTGCCATCCTTATCTCTGTCTGTCTGTCTGTCTGTCTGTCTGATCCTCTGGAACTGGATATGGGCCACCATATATTTGCTGGTAGTTTTTCCCAGGTTCTCTGGAAGAGGAGACAATGCTGTGAATTGTTGAGCCCTTTCAGTGGCCCCAACCATCTTTACATTTTTAGAGGTAAATGTGAGGCTGTGTTCATGTACATCATATGCAGACCATAAGAGGGATATAGATTCTCCAGAATCTGACACCCTCTTCTGGAGAGTCTGAAGACAGCTACAGTGTACTTATATCTGATAAATAAATAAATAAATAAATAAATAAATAAATAAACAAATAAACAAATAAATAAACATTTTTTAAAAGGATAAGAAAGAAAGAAAAATCAGGCAGGCCTGCCATCCTTATCTCTGTCTGTCTGTCTGTCTGTCTTATCCCCTGGAACTTGAGATGGGCCACCATATAGTTGCTGGTAGTTGATCCCAAGTTCTCTGGAAGAAGAGACAATGCTGATAATTGTTGAGCCCTTTCAGTGGGCCCACCCATCTTTAAATTTTTAGAAGTATATGTGAGGCTGTGTTTATGTACATCATATGAAGACCATAAGAGGGATTTAGATTCTCCAGAAGATGAGACCCTCTTCTAGAGTGTCTGAAGACAGCTACAGTGTACTTATTTCTAATAAATACATAAATAAATAAATAAATAAATAAATAAATAAATAAATAAATAAATAAACATTTTTTTAAAGTATAAGAAAGAAAGAAAGACCAGGCAGGCCTCCATCCTTATCTCTGTCTCTCTGTCTGTCTGTCTGATACCCTGGAACTGGAGATGGGCCACCATATAGTTGCTGGTAGTTTATCCAATGTTATCTGGAAGAGGAGACAATGCTGTTAATTGTTGAGCCCTCTCAGTGGCCCCACCCATCTTTAAATATTTAGAGGTAAATGTGAGGCTGTATTTATGTACATCATATGCAGACCATAAGAGTGATTTAAATTCTCCAGAATCTGACACCCTCTTCTGGAGTGTCTGAAGACAGCTACAGTGTACTTATATCTAATAAATACATAAATATATAAATAAATAAATAAATAAACATTTTTTAAACAGGATAAGTAAGAAAGAAAGACCAGGCAGGCCTGCCATCCTTATCTCTGTCTGTCTGTCTGTCTGTCTGATCCCTGGAACTGCAGATGGGCCACCATATAGTTGCTGGTAGTTGATCCCAGGTTCTCTGGAAGAGGAGACAACGCTGTTAATTGTTGAGCCCATTCTTTGGCCCCACCCATCTTTAAATTTTTAGAAGTATACTTGAGTCTGTGTTTATGTACATCATATGCAGACCATAAGAGGTATTTAGATTCTCCTGAATCTCACACCCTCTTCTGGAGTGTCTGAAGACAGCTACAGTTTACTTATATCTAATAAATACATAAATAAATAAATAAATAAATAAATAAATAAATAAATAAATAAACATTTTTTAAAAAGGATAAGAAAGTAAGAAAGACCGGGCAGGCCTGCCACCCTTATCTCTGTCTGTCTGTCTGTCTGTCTGTCTGATACCCTGGAACTGTAGATGGGCCACCATAGTGTTGCTGGTAGTTGATCCCAGGTTCTCTGGAAGAGGATACAATGCTGTTAATTGTTGAGCCCTTTCAGTGGCGCCACCCATCTTTAAATATTTAGAAGTATATATGAGGCTGTGTTTATGTACATCTTATGCAGACCATAAATATGATTTAGATTCTCCAGAATCTGACACCCTCTTCTGGAGTGTCTGAAGACAGCTACAGTGTACTTATATCAAATAAATAAATAAATAAATAAATAAATAAATAAATAAACATTTTTTAAACAGGATAATAAATAAAGAGAGACCAGGCAGGCCTGCCATCCTTATCTCTGTCTGTCTTTCTGTCTGTCTACAGTCTGTCTGATCCCCTTGGACTCGAGATGGGCCACCATATAGTTGCTGGTAGTTGATCCCAGGTTCTCTGGAAGAGGAGACAATGCTGTTAATTTTTGAGCCCTTTCAGTGGCCCCACCCATCTTTAAATTTTTAGAAGTATATGTGAGGCTGTGTTCATGTACATCATATGCAGACCATAAGAGGGATATAGATTCTCCAGAATCCGACACCCTCTTCTGGAGAGTCTGAAGACAGCTACAGTGTACTTATATCTGATAAATAAATAAATAAATAAATAAATAAATAAATAAATAAACAAATAAACAAATAAATAAACATTTTTTTAAAAGGATAAGAAAGAAAGAAAAATCAGGCAGGCCTGCCATCCTTATCTCTGTCTGTCTGTCTGTCTGTCTTATCCCCTGGTACTTGAGATGGGCCACCATATAGTTGCTGGTAGTTGATCCCACGTTCTCTGGAAGAAGAGACAATGCTGATAATTGTTGAGCCCTTTCAGTGGGCCCACCCATCTTTAAATTTTTAGAAGTATATGTGAGGCTGTGTTTATGTACATCATATGAAGACCATAAGAGGGATTTAGATTCTCCAGAAGATGAGACCCTCTTCTAGAGTGTCTGAAGACAGCTACAGTGTACTTATTTCTAATAAATACATAAATAAATAAATAAATAAATAAATAAATAAATAAATAAATAAACATTTTTTTTAAAGTATAAGAAAGAAAGAAAGAAAGACCAGGCAGGCCTCCATCCTTATCTCTGTCTCTCTGTCTGTCTGTCTGATACCCTGGAACTGGAGATGGGCCACCATATAGTCGCTGGTAGTTTATCCAATGTTCTCTGGAAGAGGAGACAATGCTGTTAATTGTTGAGCCCTCTCAGTGGCCCCACCCATCTTTAAATTTTTAGAGGTAAATGTGAGGCTGTATTTATGTACATCATATGCAGACCATAAGAGTGATTTAAATTCTCCAGAATCTGACACCCTCTTCTGGAGTGTCTGAAGACAGCTACAGTGTACTTATATCTAATAAATACATAAATAAATAAATAAATAAATAAATAAACATTTTTTAAACAGGATAAGTAAGAAAGAAAGACCAGGCAGGCCTGCCATCCTTATCTCTGTCTGTCTGTCTGTCTGTCTGATTCCTGGAACTGCATATGGGCCACCATATAGTTGCTGGTAGTTGATCCCAGGTTCTCTGCAAGAGGAGACAACACTGTTAATTGTTGAGCCCATTCTTTGGCCCCACCCATCTTTAAATTTTTAGAAGTATACTTGAGTCTGTGTTTATGTACATCATATGCAGACCATAAGAGGTATTTAGATTCTCCAGAATCTCACACCCTTTTCTGGAGTGTCTGAAGACAGCTACAGTGTACTTATATGTAATAAATAAATGAATGAATGAATTAATTAATTAATTAATAAGTAAACATTTTTTCAAATGGATAAGAAAGAAAGAAAGACCAGGCAGGCCTGCCATCCTCATTTCTGTCTGTCTGTCTGTCTGTCTCTCTATATGATCCTTTGGAACTGAAGATAGGTCACCATATAGTTGCTGGTAGTTGATCCCAGGTTCTCTGGAAGAGGAGACAATGCTGATAATTGTTGAGCCCTTTCAGTGGCCCACCCATCTTTAAATTTTTAGAAGTATTTCTGAGGCTGTGTTTATGTACATCATATGCAGACCATAAGATGGTTTTAGATTCTTCAGAATCTGACACCCTCTTCTGGAGTGTCTGTAGATAGCTACAGAGTACTTATATATAATAAATACATAAATAAATAAACATTTTTTAAAAAGGACAAGAAAGAAAGAAAGACCTGGCAGGCCTGCCATCCTTATCTCTGTCTGTCTGCCTGTCTGTCTGTCTGATCCTCTGGTACTGGATATGGGCCACCATATAGTTGCTGGTAGTTTATCCAAGGTTCTCTGGAAGAGGAGACAATGCTGTAAATTATTGAGCCCTTTCAGTGGCCCCACCCTTCATTAAATTTTTATAAGTATATCTGAGGCTGTGTTTATGTACATCATATTCAGACCATATGAGTGATTTAGATTCTCCAGAAACTGACACCCTCTTCTGGAGTGTCTGAAGACAGCTACAGTGTACGTAAATATAATAAATACATGAATAAATAAATAAATAAACATTTTTTAAAAAGGATAAGAAAGAAAGAAACACCAGGAAGTCCTGCCATCCTTATCTCTGTCTGTCTGTCTGTCTATCTATATGATCCTTTGGAACTGGAGATAGGCCACCATATAGTTGCTGGTAGTTGATCCCAGGTTCTCTGGAAGAGGAGACAATGCTGTTAATTGTTGAGCCCTTTCAGTGGCCCCACCCATCTTTAAATTTTTCGAAGTATATGTGAGGCTGTGTTCATGTACATCATATGCAGACCATAAGAGGGATATAGATTCTCCAGAATCTGACACCCTCTTCTGGAGAGTATGAAGACAGCTACAGTGTACTTATATCTGATAAATAAATAAATAAATAAATAAATAAACAAACAAATAAATAAACATTTTTTTAAAGGATAAGAAAGAAAGAAAAATCAGGCAGGCCTGCCATCCTTATCTCTGTCTGTCTGTCTGTCTGTCTTATCCCCTGGAACTTGAGATGGGCCACCATATAGTTGCTGGTAGTTGATCCCACGTTCTCTGGAAGAAGAGACAATGCTGTTAATTGTTGAGCCCTTTCAGTGGGCCCACCCATCTTTAAATTTTTAGAAGTATATGTGAGGCTGTGTTTATGTACATCATATGAAGACCATAAGAGGGATTTAGATTCTCCAGAAGATGAGACCCTCTTCTAGAGTGTCTGAAGACAGCTACAGTGTACTTATTTCTAATAAATAAATAAATAAATAAATAAATAAATAAATAAATAAATAAATAAACATTTTTTTAAAGTATAAGAAAGAAAGAAAGACCAGGCAGGCCTCCTTCCTTATCTCTGTCTCTCTGTCTGTCTGTCTGATACCCTGGAACTGGAGATGGGCCACCATATAGTTGCTGGTAGTTTATCCAATGTTCTCTGGAAGAGGAGACAAGCTGTTAATTGTTGAGCCCATTCTTTGGCCCCACCCATCTTTAAATTTTTAGAAGTATACTTGAGTCTGTGTTTATGTACATCATATGCAGACCATAAGAGGTATTTAGATTCTCCAGAATCTCACACCCTTTTCTGGAGTGTCTGAAGACAGCTACAGTGTACTTATATGTAATAAATAAATGAATGAATGAATTAATTAATTAATTAATAAGTAAACATTTTTTCAAATGGATAAGAAAGAAAGAAAGACCAGGCAGGCCTGCCATCCTCATTTCTGTCTGTCTGTCTGTCTGTCTCTCTATATGATCCTTTGGAACTGAAGATAGGTCACCATATAGTTGCTGGTAGTTGATCCCAGGTTCTCTGGAAGAGGAGACAATGCTGATAATTGTTGAGCCCTTTCAGTGGCCCACCCATCTTTAAATTTTTAGAAGTATTTCTGAGGCTGTGTTTATGTACAACATATGCAGACCATAAGATGGTTTTAGATTCTTCAGAATCTGACACCCTCTTCTGGAGTGTCTGTAGATAGCTACAGAGTACTTATATATAATAAATACATAAATAAATAAACATTTTTTAAAAAGGACAAGAAAGAAAGAAAGACCTGGCAGGCCTGCCATCCTTATCTCTGTCTGTCTGCCTGTCTGTCTGTCTGATCCTCTGGTACTGGATATGGGCCACCATATAGTTGCTGGTAGTTTATCCAAGGTTCTCTGGAAGAGGAGACAATGCTGTAAATTATTGAGCCCTTTCAGTGGCCCCACCCTTCATTAAATTTTTATAAGTATATCTGAGGCTGTGTTTATGTACATCATATTCAGACCATATGAGTGATTTAGATTCTCCAGAAACTGACACCCTCTTCTGGAGTGTCTGAAGACAGCTACAGTGTACGTAAATATAATAAATACATGAATAAATAAATAAATAAACATTTTTTAAAAAGGATAAGAAAGAAAGAAACACCAGGAAGTCCTGCCATCCTTATCTCTGTCTGTCTGTCTGTCTATCTATATGATCCTTTGGAACTGGAGATAGGCCACCATATAGTTGCTGGTAGTTGATCCCAGGTTCTCTGGAAGAGGAGACAATGCTGTTAATTGTTGAGCCCTTTCAGTGGCCCCACCCATCTTTAAATTTTTCGAAGTATATGTGAGGCTGTGTTCATGTACATCATATGCAGACCATAAGAGGGATATAGATTCTCCAGAATCTGACACCCTCTTCTGGAGAGTATGAAGACAGCTACAGTGTACTTATATCTGATAAATAAATAAATAAATAAATAAACAAACAAATAAATAAACATTTTTTTAAAGGATAAGAAAGAAAGAAAAATCAGGCAGGCCTGCCATCCTTATCTCTGTCTGTCTGTCTGTCTGTCTTATCCCCTGGAACTTGAGATGGGCCACCATATAGTTGCTGGTAGTTGATCCCACGTTCTCTGGAAGAAGAGACAATGCTGTTAATTGTTGAGCCCTTTCAGTGGGCCCACCCATCTTTAAATTTTTAGAAGTATATGTGAGGCTGTGTTTATGTACATCATATGAAGACCATAAGAGGGATTTAGATTCTCCAGAAGATGAGACCCTCTTCTAGAGTGTCTGAAGACAGCTACAGTGTACTTATTTCTAATAAATAAATAAATAAATAAATAAATAAATAAATAAATAAATAAATAAATAAACATTTTTTTAAAGTATAAGAAAGAAAGAAAGACCAGGCAGGCCTCCATCCTTATCTCTGTCTCTCTGTCTGTCTGTCTGATACCCTGGAACTGGAGATGGGCCACCATATAGTTGCTGGTAGTTTATCCAATGTTCTCTGGAAGAGGAGACAAGCTGTTAATTGTTGAGCCCATTCTTTGGCCCCACCCATCTTTAAATTTTTAGAAGTATACTTGAGTCTGTGTTTATGTACATCATATGCAGACCATAAGAGGTATTTAGATTCTCCAGAATCTCACACCCTTTTCTGGAGTGTCTGAAGACAGCTACAGTGTACTTATATGTAATAAATAAATGAATGAATGAATTAATTAATTAATTAATAAGTAAACATTTTTTCAAATGGATAAGAAAGAAAGAAAGACCAGGCAGGCCTGCCATCCTCATTTCTGTCTGTCTGTCTGTCTGTCTCTCTATATGATCCTTTGGAACTGAAGATAGGTCACCATATAGTTGCTGGTAGTTGATCCCAGGTTCTCTGGAAGAGGAGACAATGCTGATAATTGTTGAGCCCTTTCAGTGGCCCACCCATCTTTAAATTTTTAGAAGTATTTCTGAGGCTGTGTTTATGTACATCATATGCAGACCATAAGATGGTTTTAGATTCTTCAGAATCTGACACCCTCTTCTGGAGTGTCTGTAGATAGCTACAGAGTACTTATATATAATAAATACATAAATAAATAAACATTTTTTAAAAAGGACAAGAAAGAAAGAAAGACCTGGCAGGCCTGCCATCCTTATCTCTGTCTGTCTGCCTGTCTGTCTGTCTGATCCTCTGGTACTGGATATGGGCCACCATATAGTTGCTGGTAGTTTATCCAAGGTTCTCTGGAAGAGGAGACAATGCTGTAAATTATTGAGCCCTTTCAGTGGCCCCACCCTTCATTTAATTTTTATAAGTATATCTGAGGCTGTGTTTATGTACATCATATTCAGACCATATGAGTGATTTAGATTCTCCAGAAACTGACACCCTCTTCTGGAGTGTCTGAAGACAGCTACAGTGTACGTAAATATAATAAATACATGAATAAATAAATAAATAAACATTTTTTAAAAAGGATAAGAAAGAAAGAAACACCAGGAAGTCCTGCCATCCTTATCTCTGTCTGTCTGTCTGTCTGTCTATCTATATGATCCTTTGGAACTGGAGATAGGCCACCATATAGTTGCTGGTAGTTGATCCCAGGTTCTCTGGAAGAGGAGACAATGCTGTTAATTGTTGAGCCCTTTCAGTGGCCCCACCCATCTTTAAATTTTTCGAAGTATATGTGAGGCTGTGTTCATGTACATCATATGCAGACCATAAGAGGGATATAGATTCTCCAGAATCTGACACCCTCTTCTGGAGAGTATGAAGACAGCTACAGTGTACTTATATCTGATAAATAAATAAATAAATAAATAAATAAACAAACAAATAAATAAACATTTTTTTAAAGGATAAGAAAGAAAGAAAAATCAGGCAGGCCTGCCATCCTTATCTCTGTCTGTCTGTCTGTCTGTCTTATCCCCTGGAACTTGAGATGGGCCACCATATAGTTGCTGGTAGTTGATCCCACGTTCTCTGGAAGAAGAGACAATGCTGTTAATTGTTGAGCCCTTTCAGTGGGCCCACCCATCTTTAAATTTTTAGAAGTATATGTGAGGCTGTGTTTATGTACATCATATGAAGACCATAAGAGGGATTTAGATTCTCCAGAAGATGAGACCCTCTTCTAGAGTGTCTGAAGACAGCTACAGTGTACTTATTTCTAATAAATAAATAAATAAATAAATAAATAAATAAATAAATAAATAAATAAATAAACATTTTTTTAAAGTATAAGAAAGAAAGAAAGACCAGGCAGGCCTCCATCCTTATCTCTGTCTCTCTGTCTGTCTGTCTGATACCCTGGAACTGGAGATGGGCCACCATATAGTTGCTGGTAGTTTATCCAATGTTCTCTGGAAGAGGAGACAAGCTGTTAATTGTTGAGCCCATTCTTTGGCCCCACCCATCTTTAAATTTTTAGAAGTATACTTGAGTCTGTGTTTATGTACATCATATGCAGACCATAAGAGGTATTTAGATTCTCCAGAATCTCACACCCTTTTCTGGAGTGTCTGAAGACAGCTACAGTGTACTTATATGTAATAAATAAATGAATGAATGAATTAATTAATTAATTAATAAGTAAACATTTTTTCAAATGGATAAGAAAGAAAGAAAGACCAGGCAGGCCTGCCATCCTCATTTCTGTCTGTCTGTCTGTCTGTCTCTCTATATGATCCTTTGGAACTGAAGATAGGTCACCATATAGTTGCTGGTAGTTGATCCCAGGTTCTCTGGAAGAGGAGACAATGCTGATAATTGTTGAGCCCTTTCAGTGGCCCACCCATCTTTAAATTTTTAGAAGTATTTCTGAGGCTGTGTTTATGTACATCATATGCAGACCATAAGATGGTTTTAGATTCTTCAGAATCTGACACCCTCTTCTGGAGTGTCTGTAGATAGCTACAGAGTACTTATATATAATAAATACATAAATAAATAAACATTTTTTAAAAAGGACAAGAAAGAAAGAAAGACCTGGCAGGCCTGCCATCCTTATCTCTGTCTGTCTGCCTGTCTGTCTGTCTGATCCTCTGGTACTGGATATGGGCCACCATATAGTTGCTGGTAGTTTATCCAAGGTTCTCTGGAAGAGGAGACAATGCTGTAAATTATTGAGCCCTTTCAGTGGCCCCCCCCTTCATTAAATTTTTATAAGTATATCTGAGGCTGTGTTTATGTACATCATATTCAGACCATATGAGTGATTTAGATTCTCCAGAAACTGACACCCTCTTCTGGAGTGTCTGAAGACAGCTACAGTGTACGTAAATATAATAAATACATGAATAAATAAATAAATAAACATTTTTTAAAAAGGATAAGAAAGAAAGAAACACCAGGAAGTCCTGCCATCCTTATCTCTGTCTGTCTGTCTGTCTATCTATATGATCCTTTGGAACTGGAGATAGGCCACCATATAGTTGCTGGTAGTTGATCCCAGGTTCTCTGGAAGAGGAGACAATGCTGTTAATTGTTGAGCCCTTTCAGTGGCCCCACCCATCTTTAAATTTTTCGAAGTATATGTGAGGCTGTGTTCATGTACATCATATGCAGACCATAAGAGGGATATAGATTCTCCAGAATCTGACACCCTCTTCTGGAGAGTATGAAGACAGCTACAGTGTACTTATATCTGATAAATAAATAAATAAATAAATAAATAAACAAACAAATAAATAAACATTTTTTTAAAGGATAAGAAAGAAAGAAAAATCAGGCAGGCCTGCCATCCTTATCTCTGTCTGTCTGTCTGTCTGTCTTATCCCCTGGAACTTGAGATGGGCCACCATATAGTTGCTGGTAGTTGATCCCACGTTCTCTGGAAGAAGAGACAATGCTGTTAATTGTTGAGCCCTTTCAGTGGGCCCACCCATCTTTAAATTTTTAGAAGTATATGTGAGGCTGTGTTTATGTACATCATATGAAGACCATAAGAGGGATTTAGATTCTCCAGAAGATGAGACCCTCTTCTAGAGTGTCTGAAGACAGCTACAGTGTACTTATTTCTAATAAATAAATAAATAAATAAATAAATAAATAAATAAACATTTTTTTAAAGTATAAGAAAGAAAGAAAGACCAGGCAGGCCTCCATCCTTATCTCTGTCTCTCTGTCTGTCTGTCTGATACCCTGGAACTGGAGATGGGCCACCATATAGTTGCTGGTAGTTTATCCAATGTTCTCTGGAAGAGGAGACAATGCTGTTAATTGTTGAGCCCTCTCAGTGGCCCCACCCATCTTTAAATTTTTAGAGGTAAATGTGAGGCTGTATTTATGTACATCATATGCAGACCATAAGAGTGATTTAAATTCTCCAGAATCTGACACCCTCTTCTGGAGTGTCTGAAGACAGCTACAGTGTACTTATATCTAATACATAAATAAATAAATAAATAAATAAATAAATAAATAAATAAACATTTTTTAAACAGGATAAGTAAGAAAGAAAGACCAGGCAGGCCTGCCATCCTTATCTCTGTCTGTCTGTCTGTCTGTCTGATCCCTGGAACTGCAGATGGGCCACCATATAGTTGCTGGTAGTTGATCCCAGGTTCTCTGGAAGAGGAGACAAGCTGTTAATTGTTGAGCCCATTCTTTGGCCCCACCCATCTTTAAATTTTTAGAAGTATACTTGAGTCTGTGTTTATGTACATCATATGCAGACCATAAGAGGTATTTAGATTCTCCAGAATCTCACACCCTCTTCTGGAGTGTCTGAAGACAGCTACAGTGTACTTATATCTAATAAATAAATAAATAAATTAATTAATTAATTAAGTAATTAATAAGTAAACATTTTTTCAAATGGATAAGAAAGAAAGAAAGACCAGGCAGGCCTGCCATCCTCATTTCTGTCTGTCTGTCTGTCTCTCTATATGATCCTTTGGAACTGAAGATAGGCCACTATATAGTTGCTGGTAGTTGATCCCAGGTTCTCTGGAAGAGGAGACAATGCTGTTAATTGTTGAGCCCTTTCAGTGGCCCCACCCATCTTTAAATTTTTAGAAGTATATCTGAGGCTGTGTTTATGTACATTATATGCAGACCATAAGATGGTTTTAGATTCTTCAGAATCTGACACCCTCTTCTGGAGTGTCTGTAGATAGCTACAGAGTACTTATATATAATAAATACATAAATAAATAAACATTTTTTAAAAAGGACAAGAAAGAAAGAAAGACCTGGCAGGCCTGCCATTCTTATCTCTGTCTGTCTGTCTGTCTGTCTGTCTGATCCTCTGGTACTGGATATGGGCCACCATATAGTTGCTGGTAGTTTATCCAAGGTTCTCTGGAAGAGGAGACAATGCTGTAAATTATTTAGCCCTTTCAGTGGCCCCACCCTTCATTAAATTTTTATAAGTATATCTGAGGCTGTGTTTATGTACATCATATTCAGACCATAAGAGTGATTTAGATTCTCCAGAAACTGACACCCTCTTCTGGAGTGTCTGAAGACAGCTACAGTGTACGTAAATATAATAAATACATGAATAAATAAATAAATAAACATTTTTTAAAAAGGATAAGAAAGAAAGAAACACCAGGAAGTCCTGCCATTCTTATCTCTGTCTGTCTGTCTGTCTATCTATATGATCCTTTGGAACTGGAGATAGGCCACCATATAGTTGCTGGTAGTTGATCCCAGGTTCTCTGGAAGAGGAGACAATGCTGTTAATTGTTTAGCCCTTTCAGTGGCCCCACCCATCTTTAAATTTTTAGAAGGGTATGTGAGGCTGTGTTTATGTACATCATATGCAGACCATAAGAGGGATTTAGATTCTCCAGAATCTGACACCCTCTTCTGTATTTTCTGAAGACAGTTACAGTGTACTTATATCTAATAAATAAATAAATAAATAAATAAATAAATAAATAAATAAACATTTTTTAAAAAGGATAAGACAGAAAGAAAGACCAGGCAAGCCTGCCACCCTTATCTCTGTCTGTCTGTCTGTCTGTGTGATAACCTAGAACTGGAGATGGGCCACCATATAGTTGCTGGTAGTTTATCCAAGGTTCTCTAGAAGAGGAGACAATGCTGTTAATTGTTGAGCCCTTTCTGTGGCCCCACCCATCTTTAAAATTTTAGAAGTATATGTGAGGCTGTGTTTATGTACATCATATGCAGACCATAAGAGGGATTTAGATTCTCCAGAATCTGACACCCTCTTCTGTAGTGTCTGAAGACAGCTACAGTTTACTTATATCTAATAAATACATAAATAAATAAATAAATAAATGAATAAATAAATAAATGAATAAATAAATAAATAAACATTTTTTAAAAAGGATAAGAAAGTAAGAAAGACCGGGAAGGACTGCCACCCTTATCTCTGTCTGTCTGTCTGTCTGTCTATCTGATACCCTGGAACTGTAGATGGGCCACCATAGTGTTGCTGGTAGTTGATCCCAGGTTCTCTGGAAGAGGATACAATGCTGTTAATTGTTGAGCCCTTTCAGTGGCGCCACCCATCTTTAAATATTTAGAAGTATATGTGAGGCTGTGTTTATGTACATCTTATGCAGACCATAAATGTGATTTAGATTCTCCAGAATCTGACACCCTCTTCTGGAGTGTCTGAAGACAGCTACAGTGTTCTTATATCAAATAAATAAATAAATAAATAAATAAATAAATAAATAAATAAATAAATAAACATTTTTTAAACAGGATAAGAAAGAAAGAAAAACCAGGCAGGCCTGCCATCCTTATCTCTGTCTGTCTTTCTGTCTGTCTACAGTCTGTCTGATCCCCTTGGACTCGAGATGGGCCACCATATAGTTGCTGGTAGTTGATCCCAGGTTCTCTGGAAGAGGAGACAATGCTGTTAATTTTTGAGCCCTTTCAGTGGCCCCACCCATCTTTAAATTTTTAGAAGTATATGTGAGGCTGTGTTCATGTACATCATATGCAGACCATAAGAGGGATATAGATTCTCCAGAATCTGACACCCTCTTCTGGAGAGTCTGAAGACAGCTACAGTGTACTTATATCTGATAAATAAATAAATAAATAAATAAATAAATAAATAAATAAGTAAACAAATAAACAAATAAATAAACATTTTTTAAAAGGATAAGAAAGAAAGAAAAATCAGGCAGGCCTGCCATCCTTATCTCTGTCTGTCTGTCTGTCTGTCTTATCCCCTGGAACTTGAGATGGGCCACCATATAGTTGCTGGTAGTTGATCCCAAGTTCTCTGGAAGAAGAGACAATGCTGATAATTGTTGAGCCCTTTCAGTGGGCCCACCCATCTTTAAATTTTTAGAAGTATATGTGAGGCTGTGTTTATGTACATCATATGAAGACCATAAGAGGGATTTAGATTCTCCAGAAGATGAGACCCTCTTCTAGAGTGTCTGAAGACAGCTACAGTGTACTTATTTCTAATAAATACATAAATAAATAAATAAATAAATAAATAAATAAATAAATAAATAAATAAACATTTTTTTAAAGTATAAGAAAGAAAGAAAGACCAGGCAGGCCTCCATCCTTATCTCTGTCTCTTTGTCTGTCTGTCTGATACCCTGGAACTGGAGATGGGCCACCATATAGTTGCTGGTAGTTTATCCAATGTTCTCTGGAAGAGGAGACAATGCTGTTAATTGTTGAGCCCTCTCAGTGGCCCCACCCATCTTTAAATTTTTAGAGGTAAATGTGAGGCTGTATTTATGTACATCATATGCAGACCATAAGAGTGATTTAAATTCTCCAGAATCTGACACCCTCTTCTGGAGTGTCTGAAGACAGCTACAGTGTACTTATATCTAATAAATACATAAATATATAAATAAATAAATAAATAAACATTTTTTAAACAGGATAAGTAAGAAAGAAAGACCAGGCAGGCCTGCCATCCTTATCTCTGTCTGTCTGTCTGTCTGTCTGATCCCTGGAACTGCAGATGGGCCACCATATAGTTGCTGGTAGTTGATCCCAGGTTCTCTGGAAGAGGAGACAACGCTGTTAATTGTTGAGCCCATTCTTTGGCCCCACCCATCTTTAAATTTTTAGAAGTATACTTGAGTCTGTGTTTATGTACATCATATGCAGACCATAAGAGGTATTTAGATTCTCCTGAATCTCACACCCTCTTCTGGAGTGTCTGAAGACAGCTACAGTTTACTTATATCTAATAAATACATAAATAAATAAATAAATAAATAAATAAATAAATAAATAAATAAATAAATAAACATTTTTTAAAAAGGATAAGAAAGTAAGAAAGACCGGGCAGGCCTGCCACCCTTATCTCTGTCTGTCTGTCTGTCTGTCTGTCTGATACCCTGGAACTGTAGATGGGCCACCATAGTGTTGCTGGTAGTTGATCCCAGGTTCTCTGGAAGAGGATACAATGCTGTTAATTGTTGAGCCCTTTCAGTGGCGCCACCCATCTTTAAATATTTAGAAGTATATATGAGGCTGTGTTTATGTACATCTTATGCAGACCATAAATATGATTTAGATTCTCCAGAATCTGACACCCTCTTCTGGAGTGTCTGAAGACAGCTACAGTGTACTTATATCAAATAAATAAATAAATAAATAAATAAATAAATAAATAAATAAATAAATAAATAAACATTTTTTAAACAGGATAATAAATAAAGAGAGACCAGGCAGGCCTGCCATCCTTATCTCTGTCTGTCTTTCTGTCTGTCTACAGTCTGTCTGATCCCCTTGGACTCGAGATGGGCCACCATATAGTTGCTGGTAGTTGATCCCAGGTTCTCTGGAAGAGGAGACAATGCTGTTAATTTTTGAGCCCTTTCAGTGGCCCCACCCATCTTTAAATTTTTAGAAGTATATGTGAGGCTGTGTTCATGTACATCATATGCAGACCATAAGAGGGATATAGATTCTCCAGAATCCGACACCCTCTTCTGGAGAGTCTGAAGACAGCTACAGTGTACTTATATCTGATAAATAAATAAATAAATAAATAAATAAATAAACAAATAAACAAATAAATAAACATTTTTTTAAAAGGATAAGAAAGAAAGAAAAATCAGGCAGGCCTGCCATCCTTATCTCTGTCTGTCTGTCTGTCTGTCTTATCCCCTGGTACTTGAGATGGGCCACCATATAGTTGCTGGTAGTTGATCCCACGTTCTCTGGAAGAAGAGACAATGCTGTTAATTGTTGAGCCCTTTCAGTGGGCCCACCCATCTTTAAATTTTTAGAAGTATATGTGAGGCTGTGTTTATGTACATCATATGAAGACCATAAGAGGGATTTAGATTCTCCAGAAGATGAGACCCTCTTCTAGAGTGTCTGAAGACAGCTACAGTGTACTTATTTCTAATAAATAAATAAATAAATAAATAAATAAATAAATAAATAAATAAATAAATAAACATTTTTTTTAAAGTATAAGAAAGAAAGAAAGAAAGACCAGGCAGGCCTCCATCCTTATCTCTGTCTCTCTGTCTGTCTGTCTGATACCCTGGAACTGGAGATGGGCCACCATATAGTCGCTGGTAGTTTATCCAATGTTCTCTGGAAGAGGAGACAATGCTGTTAATTGTTGAGCCCTCTCAGTGGCCCCACCCATCTTTAAATTTTTAGAGGTAAATGTGAGGCTGTATTTATGTACATCATATGCAGACCATAAGAGTGATTTAAATTCTCCAGAATCTGACACCCTCTTCTGGAGTGTCTGAAGACAGCTACAGTGTACTTATATCTAATAAATACATAAATAAATAAATAAATAAATAAATAAACATTTTTTAAACAGGATAAGTAAGAAAGAAAGACCAGGCAGGCCTGCCATCCTTATCTCTGTCTGTCTGTCTGTCTGTCTGATTCCTGGAACTGCATATGGGCCACCATATAGTTGCTGGTATTTGATCCCAGGTTCTCTGCAAGAGGAGACAACACTGTTAATTGTTGAGCCCATTCTTTGGCCCCACCCATCTTTAAATTTTTAGAAGTATACTTGAGTCTGTGTTTATGTACATCATATGCAGACCATAAGAGGTATTTAGATTCTCCAGAATCTCACACCCTTTTCTGGAGTGTCTGAAGACAGCTACAGTGTACTTATATGTAATAAATAAATGAATGAATGAATTAATTAATTAATTAATAAGTAAACATTTTTTCAAATGGATAAGAAAGAAAGAAAGACCAGGCAGGCCTGCCATCCTCATTTCTGTCTGTCTGTCTGTCTGTCTCTCTATATGATCCTTTGGAACTGAAGATAGGTCACCATATAGTTGCTGGTAGTTGATCCCAGGTTCTCTGGAAGAGGAGACAATGCTGATAATTGTTGAGCCCTTTCAGTGGCCCACCCATCTTTAAATTTTTAGAAGTATTTCTGAGGCTGTGTTTATGTACATCATATGCAGACCATAAGATGGTTTTAGATTCTTCAGAATCTGACACCCTCTTCTGGAGTGTCTGTAGATAGCTACAGAGTACTTATATATAATAAATACATAAATAAATAAACATTTTTTAAAAAGGACAAGAAAGAAAGAAAGACCTGGCAGGCCTGCCATCCTTATCTCTGTCTGTCTGCCTGTCTGTCTGTCTGATCCTCTGGTACTGGATATGGGCCACCATATAGTTGCTGGTAGTTTATCCAAGGTTCTCTGGAAGAGGAGACAATGCTGTAAATTATTGAGCCCTTTCAGTGGCCCCACCCTTCATTAAATTTTTATAAGTATATCTGAGGCTGTGTTTATGTACATCATATTCAGACCATATGAGTGATTTAGATTCTCCAGAAACTGACACCCTCTTCTGGAGTGTCTGAAGACAGCTACAGTGTACGTAAATATAATAAATACATGAATAAATAAATAAATAAACATTTTTTAAAAAGGATAAGAAAGAAAGAAACACCAGGAAGTCCTGCCATCCTTATCTCTGTCTGTCTGTCTGTCTATCTATATGATCCTTTGGAACTGGAGATAGGCCACCATATAGTTGCTGGTAGTTGATCCCAGGTTCTCTGGAAGAGGAGACAATGCTGTTAATTGTTGAGCCCTTTCAGTGGCCCCACCCATCTTTAAATTTTTCGAAGTATATGTGAGGCTGTGTTCATGTACATCATATGCAGACCATAAGAGGGATATAGATTCTCCAGAATCTGACACCCTCTTCTGGAGAGTATGAAGACAGCTACAGTGTACTTATATCTGATAAATAAATAAATAAATAAATAAATAAATAAACAAATAAATAAATAAACAAACAAATAAATAAACATTTTTTTAAAGGATAAGAAAGAAAGAAAAATCAGGCAGGCCTGCCATCCTTATCTCTGTCTGTCTGTCTGTCTGTCTTATCCCCTGGAACTTGAGATGGGCCACCATATAGTTGCTGGTAGTTGATCCCACGTTCTCTGGAAGAAGAGACAATGCTGTTAATTGTTGAGCCCTTTCAGTGGGCCCACCCATCTTTAAATTTTTAGAAGTATATGTGAGGCTGTGTTTATGTACATCATATGAAGACCATAAGAGGGATTTAGATTCTCCAGAAGATGAGACCCTCTTCTAGAGTGTCTGAAGACAGCTACAGTGTACTTATTTCTAATAAATAAATAAATAAATAAATAAATAAATAAATAAATAAATAAATAAACATTTTTTTAAATTATAAGAAAGAAAGAAAGACCAGGCAGGCCTCCATCCTTATCTCTGTCTCTCTGTCTGTCTGTCTGATACCCTGGAACTGGAGATGGGCCACCATATAGTTGCTGGTAGTTTATCCAATGTTCTCTGGAAGAGGAGACAATGCTGTTAATTGTTGAGCCCTCTCAGTGGCCCCACCCATCTTTAAATTTTTAGAGGTAAATGTGAGGCTGTATTTATGTACATCATATGCAGACCATAAGAGTGATTTAAATTCTCCAGAATCTGACACCCTCTTCTGGAGTGTCTGAAGACAGCTACAGTGTACTTATATCTAATAAATACATAAATAAATAAATAAATAAATAAATAAATAAATAAATAAATAAATAAACATTTTTTAAACAGGATAAGTAAGAAAGAAAGACCAGGCAGGCCTGCCATCCTTATCTCTGTCTGTCTGTCTGTCTGTCTGATCCCTGGAACTGCATATGGGCCACCATATAGTTGCTGGTAGTTGATCCCAGGTTCTCTGGAAGAGGAGACAACACTGTTAATTGTTGAGCCCATTCTTTGGCCCCACCCATCTTTAAATTTTTAGAAGTATACTTGAGTCTGTGTTTATGTACATCATATGCAGACCATAAGAGGTATTTAGATTCTCCAGAATCTCACACCCTTTTCTGGAGTGTCTGAAGACAGCTACAGTGTACTTATATCTAATAAATAAATAAATAAATAAATAAATAAATTAATTAATTAATTAATAAGTAAACATTTTTTTCAAATGGATAAGAAAGAAAGAAAGACCAGGCAGGCCTGCCATCCTCATTTCTGTCTGTCTGTCTGTCTCTCTATATGATCCTTTGGAACTGAAGATAGGTCACCATATAGTTGCTGGTAGTTGATCCCAGGTTCTCTGGAAGAGGAGACAATGCTGTTAATTGTTGAGCCCTTTCAGTGGCCCCACCCATCTTTAAATTTTTAGAAGTATATCTGAGGCTGTGTTTATGTACATCATATGCAGACCATAAGATGGTTTTAGATTCTTCAGAATCTGACACCCTCTTCTGGAGTGTCTGTAGATAGCTACAGAGTACTTATATATAATAAATACATAAATAAATAAACATTTTTTAAAAAGGACAAGAAAGAAAGAAAGACCTGGCAGGCCTGCCATCCTTATCTCTGTCTGTCTGCCTGTCTGTCTGTCTGATCCTCTGGTACTGGATATGGGCCACCATATAGTTGCTGGTAGTTTATCCAAGGTTCTCTGGAAGAGGAGACAATGCTGTAAATTATTGAGCCCTTTCAGTGGCCCCACCCTTCATTAAATTTTTATAAGTATATCTGAGGCTGTGTTTATGTACATCATATTCAGATCATAAGAGTGATTTAGATTCTCCAGAAACTGACACCCTCATCTGGAGTGTCTGAAGACAGCTAAAGTGTACGTAAATATAATAAATACATGAATAAATAAATAAATAAACATTTTTTAAAAAGGATAAGAAAGAAAGAAACACCAGGAAGTCCTGCCATCCTTATCTCTGTCTGTCTGTCTGTCTATCTATATGATCCTTTGGAACTGGAGATAGGCCACCATATAGTTGCTGGTAGTTGATCCCAGGTTCTCTGGAAGAGGAGACAATGCTGTTAATTGTTGAGCCCTTTCAGTGGCCCCACCCATCTTTAAATTTTTAGAAGGGTATGTGAGGCTGTGTTTATGTACATCATATGCAGACCATAAGAGGGATTTAGATTCTCCAGAATCTGACACCCTCTTCTGTATTTTCTGAAGACAGCTACAGTGTACTTATATCTAATAAATACATAAATAAATAAATAAATAAATAAATAAATAAATAAATAAATAAACATTTTTTAAAAAGGATAAGACAGAAAGAAAGACCAGGCAAGCCTGCCACCCTAATCTCTGTCTGTCTGTCTGTCTGTGTGATACCCTAGAACTGGAGATGGGCCACCATATAGTTGCTGGTAGTTTATCCAAGGTTCTCTGGAAGAGGAGACAATGCTGTTAATTGTTGAGCCCTTTCTGTGGCTCCACCCATCTTTAAAATTTTAGAAGTATATGTGAGGCTGTGTTTATGTACATCATATGCAGACCATAAGAGGGATTTAGATTCTCCAGAATCTGACACCCTCTTCTGGAGTGTCTGAAGACAGCTACAGTTTACTTATATCTAATAAATACATAAATAAATAAATAAATAAATAAATGAATAAATAAATAAATAAATAAATAAACATTTTTTTAAAAGGATAAGAAAGTAAGAAAGACCGGGCAGGCCTGCCAACCTTATCTCTGTCTGTCTGTCTATCTGTCTGTCTGATACCCTGGAACTGTAGATGGGCCACCATATAGTTGCTGGTAGTTGATCCCAGGTTCTCTGGAAGAGGATACAATGCTGTTAATTGTTGAGCCCTTTCAGTGGCGCCACCCATCTTTAAATATTTAGAAGTATATGTGAGGCTGTGTTTATGTACATCTTATGCAGACCATAAATGTGATTTAGATTCTCCAGAATCTGACACCCTCTTCTGGAGTGTCTGAAGACAGCTACAGTGTACTTATATTAAATAAATAAATAAATAAATAAATAAATAAATAAATTAATAAACATTTTTTAAACAGGATAATAAATAAAGAGAGACCAGGCAGGCCTGCCATCCTTATCTCTGTCTGTCTTTCTGTCTGTCTACAGTCTGTCTGATCCCCTTGGACTCGAGATGGGCCACCATATAGTTGCTGGTAGTTGATCCCAGGTTCTCTGGAAGAGGAGACAATGCTGTTAATTTTTGAGCCCTTTCAGTGGCCCCACCCATCTTTAAATTTTTAGAAGTATATGTGAGGCTGTGTTCATGTACATCATATGCAGACCATAAGAGGGATATAGATTCTCCAGAATCTGACACCCTCTTCTGGAGAGTCTGAAGACAGCTACAGTGTACTTATATCTGATAAATAAATAAATAAATAAATAAATAAACAAATAAACAAATAAATAAACATTTTTTAATAAGGATAAGAAAGAAAGAAAAATCAGGCAGGCCTGCCATCCTTATCTCTGTCTGTCTGTCTGTCTGTCTTATCCCCTGGAACTTGAGATGGGCCACCATATAGTTGCTGGTAGTTGATCCCACGTTCTCTGGAAGAAGAGACAATGCTGTTAATTGTTGAGCCCTTTCAGTGGGCCCACCCATCTTTAAATTTTTAGAAGTATATGTGAGGCTTTGTTTATGTACATCATATGAAGACCATAAGAGGGATTTAGATTCTCCAGAAGATGAGACCCTCTTCTAGAGTGTCTGAAGACAGCTACAGTGTACTTATATCTAAAAAATACATAAATAAATAAATAAACATTTTTTAAAAAGGATAAGAAAGAAAGAAAGACCAGGCAGGCCTGCCATCCTTATCTCTGTCTTTCTGTCTGTCTGTTTGTCTGTCTGATCCCCTGAAACTGGAGATGGGCCAACATATAGTTGCTGGTAGTTGATCCCAGGTTCTCTGGAAGAGGAGACAATGCTGTTAATTGTTGGTTCCTTTCAGTGGCCCCAACCATCTTTAAATTTTTAGAAGAATATGTGAGGCTGTGTTTATGTACATCATATGCAGAACATAAATGGGATTTACGTTCTGCAGAATCAAACACCCTCTTCTGGAGTGTCTGAAGATAGCTATAGTGTACTTATATCTAATAAATACATAAATAAATAAATAAACCTTTTATAAAATGATAAGAAAGAAAGAAAGACCAGGCAGGCCTGCCATCCTTATCTCTGTCTGTCTGTCTGTGTGTCTGTCTGATCCCCTGGAACTGGAGATGGGCCACCATATAATTACTGGTTATTGATCCCAGGTTCTCTGGAAGAGGAGACAATGCTGTTAATTGTTGATCCCTTTTAGTGGCCCCACCCATCTTTAAATTTTTAGAAGTATATGTGAGGCTGTGTTTATGTACATCATATGCAGACCATAAGAGGGATTTAGATTTTCCAGAATCTGACAACCTCTTCTGGAGTGTCTGAAGACAAGTATTTTGTACTTATATCTAATAAATACATTAAAAATAAATAAAAAAATAAATAAATAAATAAATAAACATTTTTTTAAACGGAGAAGAAAGAAAGAAAGACCATGCAGGCCTGCCATCCTTATCACTTTCTGTCTGTCTGTCTGTCTGTCTGATCCCCTGTAACTGGAGATGGGACACCATATAGTTGCTGGTAGTTGATCCCAGGTTCTCTGGAAAAGGAGACAATGCTGTTAATTGTTGAGCCCTTTCAGTGGCCCCACCCATCTTTAAATTTTTAGAAGTATATGTGAGGCTATGTTTATTTACATCAAATGCAGACCATAAGAGGGATTTAGATTCTCCAGCATATGACACCCTCTTCTGGAGTGTCTGAAGACAGCTACAGTGTACTTATGTCTAATAAATACATAAATAAACAAATAAACATTTTTAAATAAGGATAATAAAGAAAGAAAATCCAGGCAGGCCTTCCATCCTTATATCTGTCTGTCTGTCTGTCTGTCTGATTCCCTGGAACTGGAGATGGGCCACCATATAGTTGCTGGTAGTTGATCCAGGTTCTCTGGAAGAGGAGACAATGCTGTTAATTGTTGAGCCCTTTCAGTGGCCCCACACATCTTTAAATATTTAGAAATATATGTGAGGCTGTGTTATGTACATCATATGCAGTCCATAAGAGGTATTTAGATTCTCCAGAATCTGATACCCTCTTCTGGAGTGTCTGAAGACAACTACAGTGTACTTATATCTAATAAATAAATAAATAAATAAATAAATAAATAAACATTTTTTAAAAATGATAAGAAAAAAAGAAAGACTAGCAGGCCTGCCATCCTTATCTCTGTCTGTCTGTCTGTCTGTCTGATCCCCTGGAACTGGAGATGGGCCACCACATAGTTGCTGGTAGTTTAATCCCAGGTTCTCTGGAAGAGGAGACAATGCTGTTAATTGTTGAGCCCTTTCAGTGGCCCCACACATCTTTAAATTTTTAGAAGTATATGTGAGGCTGTGTTTATGTACATTGTTTGTAGACCATAAGAGGGATTTATATTCTCCAGAATCTGATACTCTCTTCTGGAGTGTCTGAAGACAGCTACAGTGTACTTATATCTAATAAATACATAAATAAATAAATAAATAAACATGTTTTAAAAAGGATAAGAAAGAAAGAAAAACCAGGCAGTCCTGCCATCCTTGTCTGTCTGTCTGTCTGTCTGTCTCTCTGATCCCCTGGATCTGGAGATGGGCCACCATATAGTTGCTGGTAGTTGATCCCAGGTTCTCTGGAAGAGGAGACAATGCTGTTAATTGTTGAGCCCTCACAGTGGCCCCACCCATCTTTAAATTTTTAGAAATAAATGTGAAGCTGTTTTTATGTACATCATATGCATATCATAAGAGGGACTTAGATTCTCCAGAATCTAACACCCTCTTCCTGAGTGTCTGAAGACAGCTACAGTGTACTTATATATAATAAATTCATAAATAAATAAATAAACCTTTTTAAACGGATAAGAAAGAAATAAAAACCAGAAGGCCTGCCATCCTTGTCTGTATGTCTGTCTGTCTGTCTGATCGCCTGTAACTGGAGATGGGCCACCATATAGTTGCTGGTAGTTGATCCCAGGTTCTCTGGAAGAGGAGACAATGCTGTTAATTTTTGAGCCCTTTCAGTGGCCCCACCCATCTTTAAATTTTTATAAGTATATGTGAGGCTGTGTTCATGTACATCATATGCAGACCATAAGAGGGATTTAGATTCTCCAGAATCTGACACCCTCTTCTGGAGTGTCTGAAGACAGCTACAGTGTACTTATATCGAATAAATAAATAAATAAATAAATAAATAAATAAATAAACATTTTTTAAAAGGATAAGAAAGAATGAAAGACCAGGTAGGACTGCCATCCTTAACTCTATCTGTCTGTATCTCTGTCTGTCTGTCTGATCCCCTGGAACTGGAGATGGGCCACCATATAGTTGCTGGTAGTTGATCCCAGGTTCTCTGGAAGAGGAGACAATGCTGTTAATTGTTGAGCCCTTTCAGTGGTCCTACCCATCTTTAAATTTTTAGAAGTATATGTGAGGCTGTGTTTATGTACATCATATGCAGACCATAAGAGGGATATAGATTCTCCAGAATCTGAAACCCTCTTCTGGAGTGTCTGAAGACAGCTACTTTCTTTCGTTCTTTCTTTCGTTCTTTCTTTCGTTCTTTCTTTCTTTCTTTCGTTCTTTCTTTTCTTTCTTTCGTTCTTTCTTTCTTTTCTTTCTTTTCTTTCTTTTCTTTCTTTTCTTTCTTTTCTTTCTTTTCTTTCTTTTCTTTCTTTCTTTTCTTTCTTTTCTTTCTTTCTTTTCTTTCTTTTCTTTCTTTCTTTTCTTTCTTTTCTTTCTTTTCTTTCTTTTCTTTCTTTCTTTTCTTTCTTTCTTTCTTTCTTTCTTTCCTTTCTTTCTTTCCTTTCTTTCTTTCTTTCCTTTCTTTCCTTTCTTTCTTTCTTTCTTTCTTTCTTTCTTTCTTTCTTTCTTTCTTCTCACCCTGGCCTAGCCTACCCTAGCCTACCCTAGCCTACCCTAGCCTACCCTAGCCTACCCTAGCCTACCCTAGCCCTGCCTAACCCTTTCTTTCACCAGGGTGGCCTCGAACTCAGAAACTTACTGCCTCTGCCTACAGAGTGCTCTCATTAAGAGCTTGAGCCACCACTGAAGGTCGGGTTTTCTAAACCTTACCTTGCTCTTGGTGTCTGTTCTCAGCTGTGAAACCCTAATTAACACAGGTAGGCAGTCCTGGGTCAGCCAGAGCTACAGACTGAGGCCTTCTCTAAAAACAAATAAAACAAAACAAAACAACAAATAGAAATAATAAAATACATAAATTAAACAACCACAGCATAGCTTTTCTCTCTCTAGGTGGTACTCAGAAATTCCAGCAGTTGGCCTGTGACACCTCAGCTCAGTATATGTGAGGCTGTGTTTATGTACATCATACACAGACCATAAGAGGGATTTAGATTCTCTAGAATCTAACACACTCTTCTGGAGTGTCTGTAGACAGCTACAGTGTACTTATATATAATAAATACATAAATAAATAAATATTTTTTAAAGGATAAGAAAGAAAGAAAGACCAGGCAGGCCTGCCATCCTTATCTCTGTCTGTCTGTCTGTCTGTCTGTCTGATCCCCTGGAACTGCAGATGGGCCACCATATAGTTGCTGGTAGTTGATCCCAGGTTCTCTGGAAGAGGAGACAATGATGTTAATTGTTGAGCCCTTTCAGTGGTCCTACCCATCTTTAAATTTTTAGAAGTATATGTGAGGCTGTGTTTATGTACATCATATGCAGACCAGAAGAGGGATTTAGATTCATCAGAATCTGACACCCTCTACTGGAGTGTCTGAAGACAGCTACTGTGTACTTATATCTAATAAATAAATAAATAAATAAATAAATAAATAAATAAATAAATAAACATTATTTAAACAGGATAAGAAAGAAAGAAAGACCAGGCAGGCCTTCCATCCATATCTCTGTCTGTCTGTCTGTCTGTCTGTCTGTCTATCTGATCCCCGGGAACTGGAGATGGGCCACCATATAGTTGCTGGTAGTTGATCCCAGGTTCTCTGGAAGAGGAGACAATGATGTTAATTGTTGAGCCCTTTCAGTGGTCCTACCTATCCTTAAATTTTTAGAAGTATATGTGAGGCTGTGTTAATGTACATCATATGCAGACCTTAAGTGGGATTTAGATTCTCCAGAATCTGACACCCTCTTCTGGAGTGTCTGAAGACAGCTACAGTGTATTTATATCTAATAAATAAATAAATAAATAAATAAACATTTTTTAAAATGGATAAGAAATAAAGAAAGACCAGGCAGGAGTGCCATCCTTATCTCTGTCTGTCTATCTGTCTGTCTGATCCCCTGGAACTGGAGATGGTCCATCATATACTTGCTGGTAGTTGATCCCAGGTTCTCTGGAAGAGGAGACAATGCTGTTATTTGTTGAGCCCTTTAAGTGGCCCCACCCATCTTTAAATTTTTAGAAGTGTATGTGAATCTCTGTTTATGTACATCATATGCATACCATAAGAGGGATTTAGATTCTCCAGAATCTGACACCCTCTTCTGGAGTGTCTGAAGACAGCTACAGTGTACTTATATCGAATAAATATATAAATAAATAAATAAATAAATAAACATTTTTTAAAAAGGATAAGAAAGAAAGAAAGACCAGGCAGGCCTGCCATCCTTATCTCTGTCTGTCTGTCTCTCTGTCTGTCTGATCCCCTGGAACTGGAGATGGGCCACCATATAGTTGCTGGTAGTTTGTCCCAGGTTCTCTGGAAGAGGAGACAATGCTGTTAATTGTTGAGCCCTTTCAGTGGCCCCACCAATCTTTATATTTTTAGAAGTATATGTGAGTCTCTGTTTATGTACATCATATGCAGACCATTAGAGGGGTTTAGATTCTCCAGATTCTGACACCCTCTACTGGAGTATCTGAAGACAGCTACAGTGTACTTATATCGAATAAATACATAAAAAAATAAATAAATGAATAAATAAATAAATAAATAAATAAATAAATAAATAAACATTTTTAAAAAAGGATAAGAACGAAAGAAAGACCTGGCAGGCCTGCCATCCTTATCTCTGTCTGTCTGTCTGTTTGTCTGTCTGATCCTCTGATACTGGATATGGGCCACCATATAGTTGCTGGTAGTTGATCCCAGGTTCTCTGGTAGGGGAGACAATGCTGTTAATTGTTGAGACCTTTCAGTGGTCCCACACATCTTTAAATATTTATAAGTGAATGTGAGGCTGTGTTTATGTACATCATATGCAGACCATAAGAGGGTTTTAGATTCTCCAGAATCTGACACCCTCTACTGGAGTGTCTGAACAGCTACAGTGTACTTATATCTAATAAATACATAAATAAATAAATAAATAAATAAATAAATAAATAAATAAATAAACATTTTTTAAAAAGGATAAGCAAGAAAGAAAGACCAGGCAGGCATGCCATCCATATCTCTGTCTGTCTGTCTGTCTGTCTATCTGATCCCCGGAAATGGAGATGGGCCACCATATAGTTGCTGGTAGTTGATCCCAGGTTCTCTGGAAGAGGAGAAAATGCTGTTACTGTTGAGCCCTTTCAGTGGCCCTACCCATCTTTAAATTTTTAGAAGTGTATGTGAGGCTGTGTTTATGTACATCATATGCAGACCAGAAGAGGGATTTAGATTCATCAGAATCTGACACCCTCTTCTGGAGTGTCTGAAAACAGCTACAGTGTATTTATATCTAATAAATAAATAAATAAATAAATAAACATTTTTTAAAATGGATAAGAAATAAAGAGAGACCAGGCAGGAGTGCCATCCTTATCTCTGTCTGTCTATCTGTCTGTCTGATCCCCTGGAACTGGAGATGGTCCATCTTATACTTGCTGGTAGTTGATCCCAGGTTCTCTGGAAGAGGAGACAATGCTGTTATTTGTTGAGCCCTTTAAGTGGCCCCCCCCATCTTTAAATTTTTAGAAGTATATGTGAGGCTTTGTTTATGTACATCATATGCAGACCATAAGAGGGATTTAGATTCTCAGGAATCTGACACCCTCTTCTGGATTGTCTGAAGACAGCTACAGTGTACTTATATCTAATAAATAAATAAATAAATAAATAAATAAATAAATAAATAAATAAATACATAAATCAATAAACATTTTTTAAAAAAAATAAGAAAGAAAGAAAGTCCAGGCAGGCCTTCCATCCATATCTCTGTCTGTCTGTCTGTCTGTCTATCTGATCCCCGCGAACTGGAGATGGGCCACCATATAGTTGCTGGTAGTTGATCCAAGATTCTCTGGAAGAGGAGATAATGCTGTTAATTGTTGAGCCCTTTTAGTGGCCCCACACTTCTTTAAATTTTTAGAAGTATACCTGAGGCTGTGTTTATGTACATCATATGCAGATTATAAGAGGATTTAGATTCTCCATAATCAGACACCCTCTACTGGAGTGTCTGAAGACAGCTACAGTGTACTTATATCTAATAATACATAAATAAATAAATAAATAAATAAACATTTTTTTAAAAGGATAAGAAAGAAAGAAAGACCAGGCAGGCCTTCCATCCTTATCTCTGTCTGGCTGTCTGGCTGTCTGATCCCCTGGAACTAAAGGTGGGCCACCATATAGTTGCTGGTAGTTGATCCCAGGTTCTCTGGAAGAGGAGTCAATGCTGTTAATTTTTGAGCCCTTTCAGGGACCCCACCCATCTTTAAATTTTTAGAAGTATATGTGAGACTGTGTTTATGTACATCATATGCAGACCATTAGAGGGATTTATATTCTCCAGATTCTGACACCCTATTCTGGAGTGTCTGAAGACAGCTACAGTATACTTATATCTAATAAATACATAAATAAATAAATAAATAAATAAATAAATAAATAAATAAACATTTTTTAAAAAGGATAAGAAAGAAAGAAATACCAGGCAGGCCTGTCATCCTTATCTCTCTCTGTCTGTCTGTCTGTCTTTCTGATCCCCTGGAACTGGAGATGGGCCATCATATAGTTGCTGGTAGTTGATCCCAGGTTCTCTGGAAGAGGAGATAATGCTGTTAATTGTTGAGCCCTTTCAGTGGTCCCACCCATCTTTATATTTTTAGAAGTATATGTGAGTCTCTGTTTATGTACCTCATATGCAGACAATAAGGGTGATTTAGATTCTCCAGAATCTGACACCAACTTCTGGAGTGTCTGAAGACAGCTACAGTGTACATATATCTAATAAATACATAAATAAATAAATAAACATTTTTTTAAAAAGGATAAGAAAGAAAGAAAGACCAGGCAGGCCTGCCACCTTGTCTGTCCGTCTGTCTGTCTGTCTATCTGTCATATCCACTGGAACTGGAGATGGGCCAAAATATAGTTGCTGGTAGTTGATCCCAGGTTCCTTGTAAGAGGAGACAATGCTGTTAATTTTTGAGCCCTTACAGTGGCCCCAACCATCTTTAAATTTTTAGAAGTATATGTGAGGCTGTGTTTATGTACATCATATGCAGACCATAAGAGGGATATAGATTATCCAGAACCTCACACCCTCTTCTGGAGTGTGTGAAGACAGCTACAGTGTTCTTATATATAATAAATAAATAAATAAATAAATAAATAAATAAATAAATAAATAAACATTTTTTAAAAAGGATAAGAAAGAAAGAAAAACAAGGCAGGCCTGCCATCCTTATGTTTGTCTGTCTGTCTGTCTCTCTGTCTGTCTGTCTGTCTGATCCCCTAGAACTGGAGATGGGCCACCATATAGTTGCTGGTAGTTGATCCCAGGTCCTCTGGAAGAGGAGACAATGCTGTTAATTGTTGAGCCCTTTCAGTGGCCACACCCATCTTTGAATTTTTAGAAGTAAATGTGACGCTGTGTTTATGTACATCATATTCAGACCATAAGAGGGATTAAATTCTCAAGAATCTGACACAGTCTTTTGGAGTGTCTAAGACAGATACAGTGTACTTATATCTAATAAATACATAAATACATAAATAAACATTTTTTAAAATCGATTAGAAAGAAAGAAAGACCAGGCAGGCCTGCCATCCTTATCTCTGTCTGTCTGTCTGTCTGATCCCCTGGAACTGGAGATGGGCCACCATAGAGTTGCTGGTAGTTGATCCCAGGTTCTCTAGAAGAGAAGACAATGCTGTTAATTGTTGAGCCCTTTCAGTTGCTCACCCATCTTTAAATTTTTAGATGTATATGTAAGGCTGTGTTTATGTACCGGATATGCAGACCATAAGAGGGATTTAGATTCTCCAGAATCTGACACCCTCTTCTGGAGTGTCTGAAGACAGCTACAGTGTAATTATATCTAATAAATTCATAAATAAACAAATAAACATTTTTTAAAAAGGATAATAAAGAAAGAGAGACCAGGTAGGCCTGCCATCCTTGTCTGTCTGTCTGTCTGTCTGATCCCCGGAACTGGAGATGGGCCACCATATAATTGCTGGTAGTTGATCCCAGGTTCTCTGGAAGAGGAGACAATGCTGTTAATTGTTGAGCCCTTTCAGTGGCCCCACCCATCTTTAAGTTTTTAGAAGTATATGTGAGGCTGTGTTTATGTACATCATATGCAGATCATAAGAGGGATATAGATTCTCCAGAATCTGACACCCTCTTGGGGAGTGTTTGAAGACAGCTACCGTGTACTTTTATCTAATAAATACATACATAAATTAATAAACATTTTTAAAAAGGATAAGAAAGAAAGAAAGACCAGGCAGGCCTGCCACCTTGTCTGTCTGTCTGTCTGTCTGTCTCTCTATCTGTCAAATCCCCTGGAACTGGAGATAGGCCACCATATAGTTGCTGGTAGTTGATCCCAGGTACTCTGGAAGATGAGACAATGCTGTTAGTTGTTGAGCCCTTTCAGTAGCCCCACCCATCTTTAAATTTTTAGAAGTATACGTGAGTCTGTGTTTATGTACATCATATGCAGGCCATAAGAGGGATTTAGATTCTCCAGAATCTGACACCCTCATCTGGAGTGTCTGAAGACAGCGATATTGTACTTATATCTAATAAATACATAAATAAATAAATAAATAAATAAATATATACATACATAAATAAATAAACATTTTTTAAATAGGATAAGAAAAAAAGAAAGACCAGGCAGGCCTGCCATCCTTATCTCTGTCTGTCTGTCTGTCTGTCTGATCCACTGGAACTAAAGATGGGCCACCATATAGTTGCTCATTGTTGATCCCAGGTTCTCTGGAAGAGGAGTCAATGCTGTTAATTATTGAGCCCTTTCTGGGGCCCCACCCATCTTTAAATTTTTAGAACTATATGTGAGGCTGTGTTTATGTACATTATATGCAGACCATAAGAGGGATTTATATTCTCCAGAATCTGACACCCTCTTCTGGAGTGACTGAAGACAACTACAGTGTACTTATATCTAATAAATAAATAAATAAATAAATAAATAAATAAATAAATAAATAAATAAATAAACATTTTTAAAAAAGGATAAGAAAGAAAGAAAGAAAGACCAGGCAGGCCTGCCATCCTTATCTCTGTCTATCTGTCTGTCTGTCTGATACCCTGGAACTGGAGATGGGCCACCATATAGTTGCTGGTAGTTGATCCCAGTTTCTCTGCAAGAGGAGACAATGCTGTTAATTTTTGAGCCCTTTCAGTGGCCCCACCCATCTTTAAATTTTTAGAAGAATTTGTGAGGCTGTGTTTATGTACATCATATGCAGACCATAAGAGGGATTTAGATTCTTCAGAATCTGACACCCTCTTCTGGAGTGTCTGAAGACAGCTAGAGTGTACTTATATCTAATAAATACATAAATAAATAAATAAACATGTTTTAAAAAGGATAAGAAAGAAATAAAAACCAAGCAGGCCTGCCTTCCTTGTCTGTTTGTCTATCTGTCTATCTGATCCCCTGAAACTGGAGATGGGCCACCATATTTTTGCTGGTAGTTGATCCCAGGTTCTCTGGAAGAGGAGACAATGCTGGTATTTGTTGAGCCCTTTAAGTGGCCCCACCCATCTTTAAATTTTTAGAAGTATATATGAGGCTGTGTTTAT
This sequence comes from Mus caroli, assembly GCF_978045245.1. Taxonomy (NCBI): domain Eukaryota; kingdom Metazoa; phylum Chordata; class Mammalia; order Rodentia; family Muridae; genus Mus; species Mus caroli. The sequence continues at coordinate 10,575,637 of NW_028227278.1, read as the reverse complement.
GTACATCTTATGCAGACCATAAGAGGGATTTAGATTCTCCGTAATCTGACACCCTCTTCTGGAGTGTCTGAAGACAGCTACTGTGTACTTATATCTAATAAATACATACATAAATAAATAAATAAACATTTTTTAAAAGGATAAGAAGGAAAGAAAGACCAGGTAGGCCTGCCATCCTTATCTCTGTCTGTCAGTCTGTCTGTCTGATCCCCTGGAACTAGAGATGGGCCACCATATAGTTGCTGGTAGTTGATCCCAGGTTCTCTGGAAGAGGAGACAATGCTGTTAATTGTTGAGCCCTTTCAGTGGCCCCACCCATCTTTAAATTTTTAGAAGTATATGTGAGGCTGTGTTTATGTACATTGTATGCAGACCATAAGAGGGATTTAGATTCTCCAGAAACTGATACCCTCTTCTTGAGTGTCTGAAGACATCTACAGTGTACTTATATCTAATAAATGAATAAATAAATAAATAAATATGAAAGAAAGTAAGAAAGAAAGAAAGAAAGAAAGAAAGAAAGAAAGAAAGAAAGAAAGAAAGAAAGAAAGAAAGATGTTTTAAAAAGGATAAGAAAGAATGAAAAACCAGACAGGCCTGCCATTCTAGTCTGTATGTCTGTCTGTCTGTCTGATCCCCTGGAACTGGAGATGGGCTATTATATAGTTGCTGGTAGTTGATCCCAGGTTCTCTGGAAGAGGAGACAAGGCTGTTAATTGTTGAGCCCTTTCAGTGGCCCCACCCATCTTTAAATTTTTAGAAGTATATATGAGGCTGTGTTAATGTACATCATATGCAGTCCATAAGAGGGATTTAGATACTCCAGAACCTGAAACCCTCCTCCTGAGTTTCTGAAGACAGCTACAGTGTACTTAAATCTAATAAATAAATAAATAAATGAATAAATAAATAAATAAACATTTTAAAAGGATAAGAAAGAAAGAAATGAAAGAAAGAAAGAAAGAAAGAAAGAAAGAAAGAAAGAAAGAAAGAAAGAAAGAAAGAAAGAAAGAACAGGCAGACCTGCGATCCTTATCTCTTCTGTCTGTCTGTCTGTCTATCTGATCCCCTGGAACTGGAGATGGGCCACCATATAGTTGCTGGTAGTTGATCCCAGGTTCTCTGGAAGAGGAGATAATGCTGTTAATTGTTGAGCCCTTTCAGTGGCCCCACACATCTATAAATTTTTGGAAGTAATTGTGAGTCTGTGCTTATGTACATCATTTGCAGTCCATAAGAGGGATTTAGATTCTCCAGAATCTGACACCCTCTTGCTCAGTGTCTGAAGACAGCTACAGTGTACTTATATCTAATATACATTAATAAATAAATAAACATTTCTTAAAAAGGATAAGAAAGAAAGAAAGACCAGGCAGGCCTGCCATCCTTATCTCTATCTGTCTGTATGTCTGTCTGTCTGTCTGATCCCCTGGAACTGGAGATGGGCCACCATATAGTTGCTGGTAGTTGAACCCAGGTTCTCTGGAAGAGGAGACAATGCTGTTAATTTTTGAGCAGTAAAGTGGCCCCACCCATCTTTAAATTTTTAGAAGTATATGTGAGGATGTGTTTATGTACCTCATATGCAGACCATAAGAGGGATTTAGATTGTCCAGAATCTGACACCGTCTTCTGGAGTGTCTGAAGACTGCTACCATGTACTTATATCTAATAAATAAATAAATAAATAAATAAATAAATAAATAAATAAATAAATAAATAATCATTTTTTAAAAATGATAAGAAAAAAAGAAAGTCCAGGCAGGCCTGCGTTCCTTAACTCTGTCTGTCTGTCTGTCTGTCTGATCCTGGGGAACTGGAGATGGGCCACCATATAGTGGCTGATAGTTGATCCCAGGTTCTCTGGAAGAGGAGACAATGCTGTTAATTGTTGAGCCCTTTCAGTGGCCCCACTCATCTTTAAATTTTTAGAAGTGTATGTGAGGCTGTGTTTATGTACATCATAGGCAGACTATAAGAGGGATTTAGATTCTCCAGAATCTGACACCCTCTTCTGGAGTGTCTGAAGACAGCTACAATGTACTTATTCTAATAAATAAATAAATAAATAAATAAATAAATAAATAAATAAATAAATAAATAAATAAATGAATAAATAAACTTTTTTTAAAAATGATAAGAAAAAAAGAAATACCAGGGAGGCCTGCCATCCTTATCTCTGTCTGTCTGTCTATCTGTCTTTCTGATTCCCTGGACCTGGAAATGGGCCACCATATAGTTGCTGGTAGTTGATCTCAGGTTCTCTGGAAGAGGAGACAATGCTGTTAATTGTTGATCCCTTTCAGTGGCCCCACCCATCTTTAAATTTTTGGAAGTAAATGTGAGTCTGTGTTTATGTACATCATATGCAGACCATAAGAGGGTTTAGATTCTCCAGAATCTGACAACCTCTTCTGGAGTGTCTGAAGACCTCTACAGTGTACTTATATCTAATAAATACATAAATAAATAAATAAACATTTTTTCAAAAAGGATAAGAAAGAAAGAACAACCAGGCAGGCCTGCCATCCTTGTCTGTTTGTCTGTCTGTCTGTCTGATCCCCTGAAACTTGAGATGGGCCACCATATTTTTGCTGGTAGTAGATCCCAGGTTCTCTGTAAGAGGAGACAATGCTGTTAATTGTTGAGCCCTTCAGTGGCCCCACCCATCTTTAAATTTTTAAAAGTATATGTGAGGCTTTGTTTATGTACATCATATGCAGACCATAAGAGGGATTTATATTCTCCAGAATCTGACACCCTCTTCTGGAGTATCTGAAGGCAGCTACAGGGTACTTATATCTAATAAATAAATGAATAAATAAATAAATAAATAAACATTTTTTAAAAGGATAAGAAAAAATGAAAGACCAGGCAGGCCTGCCATCCTTATCTCTGTCTGTCTGTCTGTCTGTCTGAACTCCTGGAACTGGAGATGGGCCACAATATAGTTGCTGGTAGTTGATCCCAGGTTCTCTGGAAGAGGAGACAATGCTGTTAATTGTTGAGCCCTTTCAGTGGCCCCACTCATCTTTAAATTTTTAGAAGTGTATGTGAGTCTGTGTTTATGTACATCGTAGGCAGACTATAAGAGGGATTTAGATTCTCCAGAATCTGACACCCTCTTCTGGAGTGTCTGAAGACAGCTACAGTGTACTTATGTCTAATAAATAAATAAATAAATAAATAAATAAATAAATAAATAAATAAATAAATATTTTTTTAAAAAAAATGATAAGAAAAAAAGAAAGACCAGGCAGGGCCTGCCATCCTTTTCTCTGTCTGTCTGTCTGTCTTTCTGATCTCCTGGAACTGGAGATGGGCCACCATATAGTTGCTGGTAGTTGATCCCAGGTTCTCTGGAAGAGGAGACAATGCTGTTAATTGTTGAGCCCTTTCAGTGGCCCCACTCATCTTTAAATTTTTAGAGGTGTATGTGAGGCTGTGTTTATGTACATCATATGCAGACCATAAGAGGGATTTAGATTCTCCAGAATATGACACCCTCTTCTGGAGTGTCTGAAGATAGCTACAGTGTACTTATATCTAATAAATAAATACATAAATAAATAAATAAATAAATAAATAAATAAATAAACATTTTTTAAAAAGGATAAGAAAGAAAGAAAGACCAGGCAGGCCTTCCATCCTTATCTCTGTCTGTCTGTCTGTCTCTCTGTCTGATCCCCTGGAACTGGAGATGGGCAACCATATAGTTGCTTGTAGTTGATCCCAGGTTCTCTGGAAGAGGAGACAATGCTGTTAATTATTGAGCCCTTTCAGTGGCCCCACCCATCTTTAAATTTTTAGAAGTATATGTGAGGCTGTGTTTAAGTACATCATATGCAGACCATAAGAGGGATTTAGATTCTCCAGAATCTGACACCCTCTACTGGAGTGTCTGAAGACAGCTACAGTATACATATATCTAAAAAATACATAAATAAATAAATAAATAAATAAATAAATAAATAAATAAATAAAATATTTTTTAAAAGGATAAGAAATAAAGTAAGACCAGGCAGGCCTGCCATCCTTATGTCTGTCTGTCTGTCTGTCTGTCTTTCTGATCCCCTGGAACTGGAGATGGGCCACCATATAGTTGCTGTTAGTTGATCCCAGGTTTTCTGGAAGAGGAGACAATTCTGTTAATTGTTGAGCCCTTTCAGTGGCCCCACCCATCTATAAATTTTTAGAAGTATATGTGAGGCTGTGTTTATGTACATCATATGCAGCCCATAAGAGGGATTTAGATTCTCCAGAATCTTACACCCTTTTCTGCAGTGTCTCAAGACAGCTACAGTGTACTTATATCTAATAAATAAATAAATAAATAAATAAATAAATAAATAAATAAATAAATAAATAAATAAACATTTTTTAAAAGGGATAAGAAAGAAAGAAAAACCAGGCAGGCCTGCCATACTTGTCTGTCTGTATTACTGTCTTGCCTAGCCCCTTGCCTAGCCTAGCCTAGCCTAGCCCCTTGCCTAGCCTAATCTAGCCCCTTGCTTAGCCTAGCCCTGCCTTGCCTAGCCCTGCCTATCCCTGTCTTTAACCAGGCTGGCCTCGAAATCAGAAACTGACTGCCTCTCCCTCCAGAGTGCTCTCATTAAGAGCTCGAGCCACCACTGACTGTTGGGTTTTCTAAGTCTTACATAGGTATGGTTTGTTTCTCAGCTGTGAAACCGTAATTAACACATGTAGTCTGTCCTAGGTCAGCCATAGCTACAGACTGAGGCCTTTTCTAAAACAAAACAAAAGAAAACAAAAAATAGAAATAATAAAATAAATAAATTAAGCAACCACATGATATCTTTTCTTTCTTTCAATGATACTCAGAGCTTGAAGCAGTTCACCCATGAGACCTCAGCTCCGGACATTGAGGCTGTTTCCCTAACAAGTATTATGGCTGAACCTGAGGGGTTCTACTGCTGATTTGTGTCCCCCACTTTAAAAAAATAGTTGTTTTCAAAGGCTGCAGGTTCTTAGCCCTGTTCCTTGTTACAGTTGAGTCACAGCCCTGAATGTGCAGTCTTAGTTAAAGGCACTGAGAAGGGCTTCCTATAGACATCAAAGACCAAGTCTTTGTTATTAAAAAGTTAATCTGGATTCCCCCACCCCCTGAGGGTTTGTATTCTCAACATAGACCCTTTTCCTTCCTAACCTTGGCTGTCCTGAACCTTACTGTCCTTGAACTCAGTGATTTGCCTGTCTTGCTGGGATGAAACTGTGAGCTACCATCCAGAAGGAAGCACCCTGCTGAGGTTAGATTGGGGTCTCTTCCATTTTCCTCTATGAACATGCATATGGCAGGCCTGTTTTTTCTTTTTTACTTTTCCTTTTCTTTTTAAAGATTTATTTATTTATTATATCAAAGTATGCTGTAGCTATGTTCAGACACTCCAGAAGAGGGTGTCAGATGCTGAAGAATCTAAATCATTCTTATTGTCTGCATATGATGTATATAAACACAGCCTAACATATACTCAAAAAAAAAAAAAGAAAGAAAGAAAGAAAGAAAGAAAGAAAGAAAGAAAGAAAGAAAGAAAGAAAGAAAGAAAGGAAGAAAGAAAGAAAGAAAGAAAGAAAGATGTGGCTACAGAGAGGGCTCAACAATTAAGAGCATTGTCTCCTCTTCCAGAGAACCTGGGCTCAATTACCAGTATATATATATATGGTGGCCCATCTCCAGTTCAGGGGATCTATTACTCTGTTCTGGAGTCTGTGGGCACAGCATACACATGCAAAACATTCTTACACTAAAAATAAAATAGATCATTCAGAGAGAGGACAGAGAGTGGGTGAGAGAGAGGGGAGGTAATTATAACTCCTGACGAGTTTGAAGACCTGAGCTTCATCACTCACACAAATAAATACATGCAAAATAATTTTTATTGAGCAACAGTTATATTTACTATATCTAAAGGACAGTCATGAGCATATTCTCTAAATAGAAAAAGGCCTGTTAGTCTTAGAAATGGAAAAGACAAACCAAGGAAGATTTGCAATTACATAATGAGGCAGCTCAGCCCAGCTCTTAGGTTGGAAATAAGACTCGAGAATAGGATACACATGAAGCCAGCCAGCCATTGCTTTTTGTTTTGGAGGCTGAAAGGATACACCTGAAGACAGCCAATGCTGTGTGTGCTTGATGGTGATCTGGTAATTTTTTTTTTTAATTTTTAAAAACTTTAACACTTTTTATAAAACTTTTATAAAAACTTTTTATTCTCCTTTCTTTCTTTCTTTCTTTCTTTCTTTCTTTCTTTCTTTCTTTCTTTCTTTCTTTCTTTCTTTCTTTCTTTCTTTTTTCAGGGTTTCTCACCATATTGCAGGTACTACAAGTTTGATTTTCTTATTTTTCGACTGTTTCAGGGTTTCTCACCATATTGCAGGTCCTACTGTGTGATTTTCTCATTTTTCGACTTTTTCAGGGTTTCTTATCATATTCCAAGTCCTAGAGTGTGATTTTCTCATTTTTCGACTTTTTCAGGGATTCTCACCATATTGCAGGTCCTACAAGTGTGAATTTCTTAATTTTCGACTTTTGCAGGGTTTCTCACCATGTTCCAGCTACTACAGTGTATTTTTCTCATTTTTTAAAATTTTCACGGTCTCTCATCTTATTCCAAGTCGAACAGTGTAATTTTCTCATTTTTCGACTTTTTCAGGGTTTCTCACCATATTGCAGGTACTACAAGTTTGATTTTCTTATTTTTCAAATGTTTCAGGGTTTCTCACCATATTCCAGGTCCTACTGTGTGATTTTCTCACGTTAAGACTTTTTCAGTGTTTCTCACCAATATTCTAGGTGCTACAGTGTGATTTTCTCATTTTTTGACTTTTTCAGGTTTTCTCATCATATTCCAAGTCCTAGAGTGTGATTTTCTCTTTTTCGGACTTTTTCAGGGTTTCTCAAAAATATTCCAGGTCCTACAGTGTAATTTTCTCATTTTTTGACTTTTTCAGGGTTTCTCACCATATTCCAAGTCCTATAGGGTGATTTTCTCATTTTTTGACTTTTTCAGGGTTTCTCATCTTACTTCAAGTCCTACAGTGTGATTTTCTCATTTTTCGACTTTTTCAAGGTTTCTCACCATATTGCAGGTCCTACAAGTGTGATTTTCTTATTGTTGGACTTTTTCAGGGTTTCTCACCATATTCCAGCTCCTACAGTGCATTTTTGTCATTTTTTGTCTTTTTCACGGTTTCTCATCTTATTCCAAGTCCTACAGTGTGATTTTCTCATTTTTTGACTTTTTCAGGTTTTCTCATCATATTCCAAGTCCTAGAGTGTGATTTTCTCTTTTTCGGACTTTTTCAGGGTTTCTCACCATATTCCAGGTTCTACTGTGTGATTTTCTCATTTTTTGACTTTTTCAGGGTTTCTCACCATATTCCAAGTCCTATAGTGTGATTTTCTCATTTTTTGACTTTTTCAGGGTTTCTCATCTTACTCCAAGTCCTACAGTGTGATTTTCTAATTTTTGACTTTTTCAGGGTTTCTCACCATATTGCAGGTCCTACAAGTGTGATTTTCTTATTGTTGGACTTTTTCAGGTTTTTCTCACCATATTCCAGCTCCTACAGTGCATTTTTGTCATTTTTTGTCTTTTTCACGGTTTCTCATCTTATTCCAAGTCCTACAGTGTGA
>NW_028227278.1:10514967-10567880 GCF_978045245.1 Mus caroli | reverse complement strand
CCATCTTCTACATTGTGATTTTCTCATTTTTCAACTTTTTCAGGGTTTCTCATCTTAATCCAAGTCCTACAGTGAAATTTTCTCATTTTTTGACTTTTTCAGGGTGTCTCATCTTATTCCAAGTCCTACAGTGTGATTTTCTCATTTTTCAACTTTTTCAGGGTTTCTCACCATATTGCAGGTCCTACACGTGTGAATTTCTTATTTTTGGACTTTTTCAGGGTTTCTCACCATATTCCAGGTACTACAGTGTGATTTTCTCATTTAAGACTTTTTCAGGGTCTCTCACCATATTGCATGTCCTACAAGTGTGTATATCTTATTTTTCTACTTTTTAACGGTTTCTCTCCATATTCCATCTCCTACCGTGTACTTTTGTCATTTTTAGTCTTTTTCACGGTTTCTCATTTTATTCCAAGTCCTACAGTGTGATTTTCTCATTTTTTGACTTTTTCAGAGTTTCTCACCATATTGCAGGTCCTACAAGTGTGAATTTCTTATTTTTCGACATTTTCAGAGTTTCTCACCATATTCCAGGTCCTACAGTGTGATTTTCTCATTTTAAGACTTTTTCAGTGTTTCTCACCATATTCCAAGTACTACTGCGTGATTTTCTAATTTTCGACTTTTTCAGGGTTTCTCACCATATTCCAGGCTACTGCGTGATTTTCTCATGTTTTCGACTTATTCAGAGTTTCTCACCATATTCCAGGTCCTACTGTGTGATTTTCTCATTTTAATACTTTTTTACCATATTCCAGGTACTACAGTGTGATTTTCTCATTTTTTTACTTTTTCAGGATTTCTCATCACATTCCAAGTCCTAGAGTGTGATTTTTGCTTTTTTCGAATTTTTCAGGGTTTCTCAACATATTCCAGGTCCTACAGTTTGTTATTCTCACTTTTCATCTTTTTCAGGGTTTCTCACTAGCTTCCAAGTCCTACTGCCTGATTTTCTCATTTTCCGACTTCTTTCAGGGTTTCTCACCATATTCTGGGTCCTACTGCATGAATTTCTCATGTTTTGACTTTTTCAGGGTTTCTCACCATATTACAAGTCCTAGAGTGTGATATTCTCATTTTTTGACTTTTTCACTGTTTCTCACCATATTCCAGGTCCTACAGTGCGATTTTCTCTTTTTTTAAAATTTTCGGGGTTTCTTACTTATTCCAGGTTCTACATTGTCATTTTCTCATTTTTTGAATATTTCAGGTTTTCTCAACATATTCCAGGTCCTACACTGTCATTTTCTAATTTGCGACTTTTTCAGAGTTTCTCACCATATTCCATGTACTACAGTGTGATTTTTCTCATTTTTTGACTTTTTCAGGGTTTCTCACCATATTCCAAGTCCTACAGGGTGATTTTCTCATTTTTTGACTTTTTCAGAGTTTCTCACCATATTCGAAGTCCTACAGTGTGATTTTCTCATTTTTGGACTTTTTCAGGTTTTCTCATCATATTTCAAATCCTAGAGTGTGATTTTCTCCTTTTTGAATTTTTCATGTTTTCTCACCATATTCCAGGTCCTACAGTGTGATTTTATCATTTTTTGACTTTTTCAGAATTTCTCACCCTATTGCAGGTCCTACAGTATGATTTTCTCATTTGTCGACTTTTTCAGGTTTTCTCACCATATTGCAGGTACTACAAGTTTGATTTTCTTATTTTTCGACTGTTTCAGGGTTTCTCACCATATTCCAAGTCCTACTGTGTGATTTTCTCATTTTTAGACTTTTTCAGTGTTTTCTCACAATATTCCAGGTACTACAGTGTGATTTTCTCATTTTTTGACTTTTTCAGGTTTTCTCATCATATTCCAAATCCTACAGTGTGATTTTCTCTTTTTCTGACTTTTAAAGGGTTTCTTACCATATTCCATGTCCTACTCTGTAATTTTCTCATTTTTCGACTTTTTCAGGGTTTCTCACCATATTGGAGGTCCTACATGTGTGATTTTCTTATTCTTCGACTTTTTCAGTTTTTCTCACCACATTCCAACTCCTACAGTATATTTTTCTCATTTTTGACTTTTTCATGGTTTCTCATCATATTCCAAATCCTACAGTGTGATTTTTTCATTTTTCGACTTTTTCAGGGTTTCTCACCATATTGCAGGTACTTCAAGTTTGATTTTCTTATATTTCGACTGTTTCACGGTTTCTCAACATATTTAGTTCCTACTGTGTGATTTTCTCATTTTTTGAATTTTTCAGTGTTTCTCACCATATTCCAGGTCCTACAGTGTGGTTTTCTCATTTTTCGACTTTTTCAGGGTTTCTCACCATATTGGAGGTCCTACAATTGTGATATTCTAATTTTTTAACCTTTTCAGGGTTTCTCTCCATATTCCAGCTCCTACAGTGTATTTTTCTCATTTTTTTACTTTTTCACGGTTTCTCATCATAATCGAAGTCCTACAGTGTGATTTTCTCATTTTTCGACTTTTTTAGGGTTCCTCACCATATTTCAGGTACTACAAGTTTTATCTTATTTTTAGACTTTTTCAGTGTTTCTCACCATATTCCAGGTACTACAGTGTGATTTTCTCATTTTTTGACTTTTTCAGGGTTTCTCATCGTATTCCAAGTCCTAGAGTGTGATTTTCGCATTTTTCGAATTTTTCAGGGATTCTCAGCATATTCCAGTTCCTACAATTTGATTTTCTAATTTTTTGACTTTTTCAGGGTTTCTCATCATATTTCAGGTACTACAAGTTTTATCTTATTTTTAGACTTTTTCAGTGTTTCTCACCATATTCTAGGTACTACAGTGTGATTTTCTCATTTTTCGACTTTTTCAGGGTTTCTCACCATATTCCAAGTCCTACAGTGTGATTTTCTCATTTTTAGACTTTTTCTGGGTTTCTCATCATATTCCAAGTCCTAGAGTGTGATATTCTCATTTTTCGACTTTTTCAGTGTTTCTCACCATATTGCATGTACTACAAGTTTTATTTTCTTATTTTTGAACTGTTTCAGGGTTTCTCACCATATTCCAGGTCCTACTGTGTGATTTTCTCATTTTAATACTTTTTTAGTGTTTCTCACCATATACCAGGTACTACAGTTTGATTTTCTAATTTTTCGACTTTTTCAGGGTTTCTCACCATATCCCAAGTCCTACAGTGTGATTTTCTCATTTTAAGACTTTTTCAGGGTCTCTCACCATATTGCAAGTCCTACAAGTGTGTATTTCTTTTTTTTTTTTTTTGACTTTTTCATGACTTCTCACCATATTCCAGCTCCTACAGTGTCATTTTCTCATTTTTCGACATTTTCAGGGTTTCTTACCATATTCCAGGTCCTACAGTGTGATTTTCTCATTTTAAGACTTTTTCTGTGTTTCTCATCATATTCTGGGTCCTAGTGCATGATTTTCTCATTTTTCGACTTTTTGAGGGTTTCTCACCATATTCCAAGTCCTACAGTGTGATTTTCTCATTTTTTGAATTTTTCAGGGTTTCTCATCATATTCCAAATCCTAGAGTGTGATATTCTCATTTTTCGACTTTTTCAGTGTTTGTCACCATATTGCATGTACTACAAGTTTGATTTTCTTATATTTCGACTGTTTCAGGGTTTCTCACCACATTCCAGTTCCTACTGGGTGATTTTTTCATTTTTTGACTTTTTCACGGTTTCTCATCATATTCCAAGTCCTAGAGTGTGATTTTTGCCTTTTTCGTATTTTTCAGGGTTTCTCAACATATTCCAGGTCCTACAGTTTGATTTTCTCATTTTTCGACTTTTTCAGGGTTTCTCACCAGCTTCCAGGTCCTACTGCGTGATTTTCTCATTTTTCGACTTTTTTCAGGATTTCTCACCATATTCTGGGTCCTACTACATGATTTTCTCATTTTTCGATGTTTCAGGGTTTCTCACCATATTCCAGTCCTAGAGTGTGATTTTCTCATTTTTTAACTTTTTCAGGGTTTCTTACGGTATTCCAGATTCTACATTGTCATTTTCTCATTTTTCGAATATTTCAGGTTTTCTCAACCTATTCCAGGCCCTACACTGTCATTTTATAATTTGCGACTTTTTCAGAGTTTCTACCCATATTCCATGTACTACAGTGTGATTTTTCTCATTTTTTGACCTTTTCAGGGTTTCTCACCATATTCCAGGTCCTAAGGTGTGATTTTCTCATTTTAAGACTTTTTCAGTATTTTTCACCATATTCCAAGTACTACAGTGTGATTTTCTATTTTAAGACTTTTTCAGTGTTTCTCACCAAATCCCAGGTCCTACTGCGTGATTTTCTCATTTTTCGACTTTTTCAGGGTTTCTCACCATATTCCAAGTCCTACAGTGTGATTTTCTCATTTTTCGACTTTTTCAGGGTTTCTCACCATATTCCAGATCCTACAGATTGATTTTCTCATTTTTCGACTTTTTCAGGGTTTCTCACCAGCTTCCAGGTCCTACTGCGTGATTTTCTTATTTTTTGAAATTTATTTCAGGGTTTCTCTCCATATTCTGGGTCCTACTGCATGATTTTCTCATTTTTCGACATTTTCAGGATTTCTCACCATATTCCAAGTCCTAGAGTGTGATATTCTCATTTAAGACTTTTTCAGTGTTTCTCACCATATTCCAGGTACTCCTGCATGCTTTTCTCATTTTTCGACTTTTTCAGGGTTTCTCACCATATTCCAAATCCTACAGTGTGATTTTTCATTTTTTGACTTTTTCAGGGTTACTCATCTTATTCCAAGCCACACCCATCTTTAAATTTTTAGAAGAAAATGTGAGGCTGTGTTTATATACATCATATGCAGATCGTAAGAGGGATTTAGATTCTCCAGAATCTGACACCCTCTTCTGGAGTGTCTAAAGATAGCTACAGTGTACTTATATCTAATAAATAAATAAATAAATAAATAAATAAATAAATAAATAAATAAATATATATATATAAATAAACATTTTTTTAAAAAGGATAAGAAAGAAAGAAAGACCAGGCAGGCCTGCCATCCTTATCTCTGTCTGTCTGTCTGATACCCTGGAACTAGAGAAGGGCCACCATATAGTTGCTGGTAGTTGATCCCAGATTCTCTAGAAGAGGAGACAATGCTGTTAATTGTTTTGTTATGTTTTTCACTGTTTTTTTTTATTACATATTTTCCTCAATTACATTTCCAATGCTATCCCAAAAGTCCCCCATACCTCCCCCCACTTCCCTACCCTCCCATTCTTCTCAGTGGCCCCACACATCTTTAAATTTTTAGAAGTATACGTGAGTCTGTGTTTATGTACATAATATGCAGGCCAAAAGAGGGATTTAGATTCTCCAGAATCTGACACCGTCTTCTGGAGTGTCTGAAGACAGCTACAGTGTACTTATATCTAATAAATACATAAATAAATAAATAAGCAAACATTTTTTCAAAAGGATAAGAAAGAAAGAAAGACCAGGCAAGCCTGCCATCCTTATCTCTGTCTGTCTGTCTGACAGTCTGTCTGATCCCCTGGAACTGGAGGTGGGCCACTATATAGTTGCTGATAGTTGATACCAGGTTCTCTGGAAGTGGAGACAGTGATGGTAATTGTTGAGCCCTTTCAGTGGTCCCACCAATCTTTAAATTTTTAGAAGTATATGTGAGGCTGTGTTTATGTACATCATATGCAGACCATAAGAGGGATTTAGATTCTCCAGAATCTGAAACCCTCTTCTGGAGTGTCTGAAGGCAGCTACAGTGTACTTATATCTAATAAATACATAAATAAATAAATAAATAAATAAATAAATAAATAAATAAATAAATAAACATTTTTTTTAAAGGATAAGAAATAAAGAAAGACCAGGCAGGCCTGGCATCCTTATCTCTGTCTGTCTGTCTGTCTGTCTTTCTGATCCACTGGAACTGGAGATGGGCCACAATATAGTTGCTGGTAGTTGATCCCAGGTTCTCTGGAAGAGGAGACAATGCTGTTAATGGTTGAGCCCTTTCAGTGGCCCCACACATCTTTAAATTTTTGGAAGTAAATGTGAGTCTGTGTTTATGTACATCATATGCACACCATAAGAGGGATTTAGATTATCCAGAATCTGACACCCTCTCCTGGAGTGTCTGAGGACCGCTAAAGTGTACTTATATTTAATAAATACATAAATAAATAAATAAACATTTTTAAAAAGGATGAGAAAGAAAAAAAAACAGGCAGGCCTGCCACCCTTGTCTGTCTGTCTGTCTGTCTTTCTGTCTGATACCTTAGAACTGGAGATGAGCCACCATATAGTTTCTGGTAGTTGATCCCAGGTTGTCTGGAAGAGGAGATAATGCTGTTAATTGTTGAGCCCTTTCAGTGACCCCATACATCTTTAAATTTTTGAAGTATATGTGAGGCTGTGTTTATGTACATCATATACAGACCATAAGAGGGATTTAGATTCTCCAGAATCTGACACCATCTTCTGGAGTGTCTGAAGACAGACACAGTGTACTTATATCTAATAAATAAATAAATAAATAAATAAATAAATAAATAAATAAATATATAAATAAACATTTTTTAAAAAGGATAAGAAAGAAAGAAAGACCAGGGAGGCCTGCCTTCCTTATCTCTGTTTCTCTGTCTGTCTGTCTGTCTATCTGTCTGATACCCTGGAACTGGAGATGGGCCACCATATAGGTGCTGGAAGTTGAACCCAGGTTCTCTGGAAGAGGAGACAATGTGGTTAATTGTTGAGCCCTTTCAGTGGCTCCACCCATCTGTAAATTTTTAGAAGTATATGTGAGGCTGTGTTTATGTACATCATATGCAGACCATAAGAGGGATTTAGATTCTCCAGAATCTGACACCCTCTTCTGGAGTGTCTGAAGATAGCTACAGTGTACTTTTATCTAATAAATACATAAATAAGTAAATAAACATTTCTTAAAAAGGATAAGAAAGAAAGACCAGGCAGGCCTGCCATCGTTATCTCTATATGTCTGTCTGTCTGTCTCTCTATCTGATCCTCTGGAACTGGAGATGGGCCACCATATAGTTGCTGGTAGTTGATCCCAGGTTCTCTGGAAGAGGAGACAATGCTGTTAATGGTTGAGCCCATACAGTGGCCCCACACATCTTTAATTTTTGGAAGTAAATGTGAGTCTGTGTTTATGTACATCATATTCAGACCATAAGAGGGATTTAGATTCTCCAGAATCTGACACCTTCTTCCTGATGTCTGAAGACAGCTACAGTGTACTTATACCTAATGAATACATAAATAAATAAATAAACATTTCTTAAAAAGGATAAGAAAGAAAGAAAGACGAAGCAGGCCTGCCATCCTTATCTCTATCTGTCTGTATGTCTGTCTCTCTGTCTGATCCCCTGGAACTGGAGATGGGCCACCATATAGTTGCTGGTAGTTGATCTCAGGTTCTCTGGAAGTGGAGACAATGCTGTTAATTTTTGAGCCGTTCAGTGGCAACACCCATCTTTAATTTTTAGAAGTAAATGTGAGGCTGTGTTTATGTACATCATATGCAGACAATAAGAGGGATTTAGATTCTCCAGAATCTGACTCTCTCTTCTGGAGTGTCTGAAGACAGCTACAGTGTACTTATATCTAATAAATACATAAATAAATAAATAAATAAATAAGCATTATTAAAAAGGATAAGAAAAAAAGAAAGACCAGGAAGGCCTGCCATCCTTATCTCTGTCTGTCTGTCTGTCTGTCTGATACCCTGGAACTGGAGTGGGCCACCATATAGTTGCTGGTAGTTGATCCCAGATTCTCTGCAAGAGGAGACAAGGCTGTAAATTTTTGAGCCCTTTCAGTGGCACCACCCACTTTAAATTTTTAGAAGTATTTGTGAGGCTGTGTTTATGTACATCATATGCAGACCATAAAAGGGATTTACATTCTCCAGAATCTGATCCCTCTTCTGGAGTGTCTGAAGACAGCTACAGTGTACTTATATCTAATAAATACATAAATAAATAAATAAACATGTTTTAAAAAGGATAAGAAAGAAAGAAAAACCAGGCAGGCCTGCCATCCTTGTCTGTTTGTCTGTCTGTCTGTCTGATCCCCTGAAACTGGAGATGGGCCACCATATTTTTGCTGGTACTTGATCCCAGGTTCTCTGGAAGAGGAGACAATGCTGTTAATTGTTGAGCCCTTACAGTGGCCCCACCCATCTTTAAATTTTTAGAAGTATATGTGAGGCTGTGTTTATGTACATCATATGCAGACCATAAGAGGGATTTAGATTCTCCAGAATCTGACACACTCTTCTGGAGTGTCTGAAGACAGCTACAATGTACTTATATCTAATAAATACATAAATAAAGAAATAAAACATGTTTTAAAAAGGATAAGTAAGAAAGAAAGACCAGGCAGGCCTGCCATCCTTATCTCTGTCTGTCTGTCTGTCTGTCTGTCTGTCTGATCCCCGGGAACTGGAGATGGGCTACCTTATAGTTGCTGGTAGTTGATCCCAGGTTCTCTGGAAGAGGAGACAATGCTGTTAATTGTTGAGCCCTTTCAGTGGCCCCACCCATCTTTAAATTTTTAGAAGTATATGTGAGGCTGTGTTTTTGTACATCATATGCAGACCATAAGAGGGATTTAGATTCTCCAGAATCTGACACACTCTTCTGGAGTGTCTGAAGACAGCTACAGTGTACTTATATCTAATAAATACATAAATAAATAAATAAATAAATAAATAAATAAATAAACATTTTTTAAAAGGGATAAAGAAGAAAGAAATACCAGGCAGGCCTTCCATCCTTGTCTGTCTTTCTCTCTGTCAGTCTGTCTTGCCTAGCCCCTTGCGTAGCCTAGCCTAGCCCCTTGCCTTGCCTAGCCTAGCCCAGCCCTGCCTTGCCTAGCCCTGCCTATCCCTGTCTTTAACCAGGCTGGCCTCGAACTCAGAAACTGACTGCTTCTGCCTCCAGAGTGCTCTCATTAAGAGCTCAAGCCACCACTGACTGTTGGGTTTTCTAAGTCTTACATAGGTATGGTCTGTTTCTCAGCTGTGAAACCCTAATTAACACATGTAGTCTGTCCTAGGTCAGCCATAGCTACAGACTGAGGCCTTTTCTAAAACAAAACAAAAGAAAACAAAAAATAGAAATAATAAAATAAATAAATTAAGCAACCACATGATAACTTTTCTTTCTTTCAATGATACTCAGAGCTTGAAGCAGTTCACCCATGAGACCTCAGCTCCGGACATTGAGGCTGTTTCCCTAACAAGTATTATGGCTGAACCTGAGGGGTTCTACTGCTGATTTGTGTCCCCCTCTTTAAAAAAATAGTTGTTTTCAAAGGCTGCAGGTTCTTAGCCCTGTTCCTTGTTACAGTTGAGTCACAGCCCTGAAAGTTCAGTGGTAGTTAAAGGCACTGAGAAGGGCTTCCTCTAGACATCAAAGACCAAGTCTTTGTTATTAAAAAGTTAATCTGGATTGCCCCACCCCCTGGCATCCTTAGAATTCCTAGAAAGGAAGGCAGGGACCTGGGCAGAAGGGTGCAAGTCTACTGCTGTTTGTAAGTGGTAACAGAAAGCTTTCTCTTTTTGGTACCCTACCCCAAGTTACACTGTCACTTCTTTTTCCTAGTTTTATTTTTGTCGGTTTGTATTCTCAACATAGACCCTTTTCCTTCCTAACCTTGGCTGTCCTGAACCTTACTGTCCTTGAACTCAGTGATTTGCCTGTCTTGCTGGGATGAAACTGTGAGCTACCATCCAGAAGGAAGCACCCTGCTGAGGTTAGATTGGGGTCTCTTCCATTTTCCTCTATGAACATGCATATGGCAGGCCTGTTCTTTCTTTTTTACTTTTCTTTTTCTTTTTAAAGATTTATATATTTATTATATTTAAGTATGCTGTAGCTATCTTCAGACAGTCCAGAAGAGGGTGTCAGATTCTGAAGAATCTAAATCATTCTTATTGTCTGCATATGATGTATATAAACACAGCCTCACATATACTCAAAAAAAAAAAAAAAAAAAGAAAGATGTGGCTACAGAGAGGGCTCAACAATTAAGAGCATTGTCTCCTCTTCCAGAGAACCTGGGCTCAATTACCAGTATTATATATGGTGGCCCATCTCCAGTTCCAGGGGATCTAATACTCTGTTCTGGAGTCTGTGGGCACAGCATACACATGCAAAACATTCTTACACAATCATTGAGAGAGGAGAGAGAGGGGTTGAGAGAGAGGGGAGGTAATCATACCTCCTGACGAGTTTGAAGACCTGAGCTTCATCACTCACACAAATAAATAAATGCAAAATATTTTTAAAAAATAAACTCTGCCATTGCCCTTTAAAAATTCCTAGAAAACAAGTTTTATAAGCAACAGTTATATTTACTATATCTAAAGTACAGTCATGAGCATATTCTCTAAATAGAAAAAAGCCTGTTAGTCTTAGAAATGGAAAAGACAAACCAAGGAAGGTTTGCAATTAAATAATGAGGCAGCTCAGCCCAGCTCTTAGGTTGGAAATAAGACTGGAGAATAGGATACACCTGAAGACAGCCAGCCATTGCTTTTTGTTTTGGAGGCTGAAAGGATAAACCTGAAGACAGCCAATGCTGTGTGATGGTGATCTGGTATTTTTTTTTTAATTTTTAAAAAATTTAACACTTTTTATAAAACCTTTTTATAAAGGTTTTATAAAACCTTCTGGAGTGTCTGAAGACAGCTACAGTGTACTTATATCTAATAAATACATAAATAAATAAATTAATAAATAAATAAACATTTTTTAAAAAGGATAAGAAAGAAAGAAAAATCAGGCAGGCCTGCCATCCTTATCTCTGTCTGTCTGTCTGTCTGTCTGTCTGATCCTCTGGAACTGGATATGGGCCACCATATATTTGCTGGTAGTTTTTCCCAGGTTCTCTGGAAGAGGAGACAATGCTGTGAATTGTTGAGCCCTTTCAGTGGCCCCAACCATCTTTAAATATTTAGAGGTAAATGTGAGGCTGTATTTATGTACATCATATGCAGACCATAAGAGTGATTTAAATTCTCCAGTATCTGACATCCTCTTCTGGAGTGTCTGAAGACAGTTACAGTGTACTTATATCTAATAAATACATAAATAAAAAATAAATAAATAAATAAACATTTTTTAAACAGGATAAGTAAGAAAGAAAGACCAGGCAGGCCTGCCATCCTTATCTCTGTCTGTCTGTCTGTCTGTCTGATCCCCTGGAACTGCAGATGGGCCACCATATAGTTGCTGGTAGTTGATCTTAGGTTCTCTGGAAGAGGAGACAACGCTGTTAATTGTTGAGCCCATTCAGTGGCCCCACCCATCTTTAAATTTTTAGAAGTATACTTGAGTCTGTGTTTATGTACATCATATGCAGACCATAAGAGGTATTTAGATTCTCCAGAATCTGACACCATCTTCTGGAGTGTCTGAAGACAGCTACAGTGTACTTATATCTAATAACTAAATTAATTAATTAATTAATTAATTAATTAATAAGTAAACATTTTTTCAAATGGATAAGAAAGAAAGAAAGACCAGGCAGGCCTGCCATCCTCATCTCTGTCTGTCTGTCTGTCTCTCTATATGATCCTTTGGAACTGAAGATAGGCCACCATATAGTTGCTGGTAGTTGATCCCAGGTTCTCTGGAAGAGGAGACAATGCTGTTAATTGTTGAGCCCTTTCAGTGGCCCCACCCATCTTTAAATTTTTAGAAGTATATCTGAGGCTGTGTTAATGTACATCATATGCAGACCATAAGATGGTTTTTGATTCTTCAGAATCTGACACCCTCTTCTGGAGTGTCTGTAGATAGCTACAGTGTACTTATATATAATAAATACATAAATAAATAAACATTTTTTAAAAAGGACAAGAAAGAAAGAAAGACCAGGGAGGCCTGCAATCCTCATCTCTGTCTGTCTGTCTGTCTGCCTTTCAGATCCCCTGGAACTGTAGATGGGCCACCATATAGTTGCTGGTAGTTGATCCCAGGTTCTCTGGAAGAGGAGACAATGCTGTTAATTGTTGAGCCCTTTCATTGCTCTCACCCATCTTTAAATTTTTAGATGTATATGTGAGGCTGTGTTTATGTACATCATATGCAGACCATAAGAGGGATTTAGATTCTCCAGAATCTGACACCCTCTTCTGGAGTGTCTGAAGACAGCTACATTGTACTTATATCTAATAAATAAATAAATAAATAAATAAATAAATAAATAAATAAACATTTTTTAAACAGGATAAGAAAGAAAGTAAGACCAGGCAGTCCTGCCATCCTTATCTCTGTCTGTCTGTCTGTCTGTCTGACAGCCTGTCTGATCCCCTGGAACTGCAGAAGGGCCACCATATAGTTGCTGGTAGTTGATCCCAGGTTCTCTGGAAGTGGAGACAGTGATGTTAATTGTTGAGCCCTTTCAGTGGTCCCACCCATCTTTAAATTTTTAGAAGTATATGTGAGGCTGTGTTTATGTACATCATATGCAGACCTTAAGAGGGATTTAGATTCTCCAGAATCTGACACCCTCTTCTGGAGTGTCTGAAGACGGCTACAGTGTACTTATATCTAATAAATACAAAAATAAATAAATAAATAAATAAATAAATAAACATTTTTTATAAAGGATAAGAAATAAAGAAAGACCAGGCAGGCCTGCCATCCTTATCTCTGTCTGTCTTTCTGATCCACTGGAACTGGAGATGGGCCACCATATAGTTGCTGGTAGTTGATCCCAGGTTCTCTGGAAGATGAGACAATGCTGTTAATTGTTGAGCCCTCTCAGTGGCTCCACACATCTTTAAATTTTTGGAAGTATACATGAGTCTGTGTTTATGTACATCATATGCAGGCCATAAGAGGGATTTAGATTCTCCAGAATCTGACACACTCTTCTGGAGTGTTTGAAGACAGCTAGAGTTTACTTATATCTAATAAATACATAAATAAATAAATAAGTAAACATTTTTTCAAAAGGATAAGAAAGAAAGAAAGACCAGGCAGGACTGCCATCCTTATCTCTGTCTGTCTGTCTGTCTGTCTGATCCCCTGGAACTGGAGATGGGCCACCATATAGTTTCTGGTAGTTGAACCGAGGTTCTCTGGAAGAGGAGACAATGCTGTTCATTGTTGAGCCCTTTCAATGGCCCCATCCATCTTTAAATATTTAAAACTGTATGTTAGGCTGTGTTTATGTACATCATATGCAGACCATAAGAGGGATTTAGATTCTACAGAACCTGACACCCTCTTCTGGAGTGTCTAAGACAGCTACAGTGTACTTATATCTAATAAATACATAAATAAATAAATAAATAAATAAATAAATAAATAAATAAGTAAATAAATAAATAAATAAACATTTTTTAAACAGGATAAGAAAGAAAGTAAGACCAGGCAGTCCTGCCATCCTTATCTCTGTCTGTCTGTCTGTCTGTCTGACAGCCTGTCTGATCCCCTGGAACTGTAGGTGGGCCACTATATAGTTGCTGATAGTTGATCCAAGGTTCTCTGGAAGTGGAGACAGTGATGGTAACTGTTGAGCCCTTTCATTGGTCCCACCCATCTATAAATTTTTAGAAATATATGTGAGGCTGTGTTTATGTACATAATATGCAGGCCATAAGAGGGATTTAGAATCTCCAGAATCTGACACCCTCTTCTGGAGTGTCTGAAGACAGCTACAGTGTACTTATATGTAATAAATACATAAATAAATAATTAAATAAACATTTTTTAAAAAGGATAAGAAAGAAAGAAAGACCAGGCAGGCCTGCCATCCTTATCTCTGTCTGTCTGTCTGTCTGTCTGTCTGTCTGATCCCTGGGAACTGGAGATGGGCCACCATATATTTGCTGGTAGTTGAGCCGAGGTTCTCTGGAAGAGGAGACAATGCTGTTCATTGTTGAGCCCTTTCAATGGCCCCACCATTCTTTAAATGTTTAGAACTGTATGTGAGGCTGTGTTTATGTTCATCATATGCAGACCATAAGAGGGATTTAGATTCTCCAGAACCTGACACCCTCTTCTGGAGTGTCTAAAGACAGCTACAGTGTACTTATATCTAATAGATACATAAATAAATAAAAAATAAACATTTTTTAAAAAGGATAAGCAAGAAAGAAAGATCAGGCAGGCCTGCCATCCATATCTCTGTCTGTGTGTCTGTCTGTCTGTCTGTCTGATCCCTGGGAACTGGAAATGAGCCACCATATAGTTGCTGGTAGTTGATCCCAGGTTCTCTGGAAGAGGAGATAATGCTGTTAATTGTTGAGCCCTTTCAGTGGCCCCACCCTTCATTAAATTTTTTTAAGTATATCTGAGGCTGTGTTTATGTTCATCATATGCAGACCAGAAGATGGTTTTAGATTTTTCAGAATCTGACACTGTCTACTGGAGTGTCTGAAGACAGCTACAGTGTACTTATATCTAATAAATACATAAATAAATAAATTAATAAATAAATAATCATTTTTATAAAGGATAAGAAAGAAAGAAAAATCAGGCAGGCCTGCCATCCTTATCTCTGTCTGTCTGTCTGTCTGTCTGAACCTCTGGAACTGGATATGGGCCACCATATATTTGCTGTTAGTTTTTCCCAGGTTCTCTGGAAGAGGAGACAATGCTGTTCATTGTTGAGCCCTTTCAATTGCCCCACCCATCTTTAAATTTAGAACTGTATGTGAGGCTGTGTTTATGTACATCATATGCAGACCATAAGAGGGATTTAGATTCTCCAGAACCTGACACCCTCTTCTGGAGTGTCTAAGAGAGCTACAGTGTACTTATATCTAATAAATAAATAAATAAATAAATAAATAAATAAATAAATAAACATTTTTTAAAAAGGATAAGAAAGAAAGAAAGACCAGGCAGGCCTGCCATCCATATCTCTGTCTGTGTGTCTGTCTGTCTGTCTGTCTGATCCCTGAGAACTAGAAATGAGCCACCATATAGTTGATGGTAGTTGATCCCAGGTTCTCTGGAAGAGGAGATAATGCTGATAATTGTTGAGCCCTTTCAGTGGCCACACCCTTCATTAAATTTTTTAAAGTATATCTGAGGCTGTGTTTATGTACATCATATGCAGACCAGAAGATGGTTTTAGATTTTCAGAATCTGACACCGTCTACTGGAGTGTCTGAAGACAGCTACAGTGTACTTATATCTAATAAATACATAAATAAATAAATTAATAAATAAATAAACATTTTTTATAAAGGATAAGAAAGAAAGAAAATCAGGCAGGCCTGCCATCCATATCTCTGTCTGTCTGTCTGTCTGTCTGAACCTTTGGAACTGGATATGGGCCACCATATAGTTGCTGGTAGTTGATCCCAGGTTCTTTGGAAGAGGAGACAATGATGTTAATTGTTAAGCCCTTTCAGTGGTCCCACCCATCTTTAAATTTTTAGAATTATACGTGAGGCTGTGTTTATGTACATCATATGCAAACCATAAGAGGGATTTAGATTCTCCAGAATCTGACACACTCTTCTGGAGTGTCTGAACAGCTACAGTGTACTTATATCTAATAAATACATAAATACATAAAAAAATAAATAAATAAACATTTTTTAAACAGGATAAGTAAGAAAGAAAGACCTGGCAGGCCTGCCATCCTTATCTCTGTCTGTCTGTCTGTCTGTCTGATCCCCTGGAACTGCAGATTGGCCACCATATAGTTGCTGGTAGTTGATCCCAGGTTCTCTGGAAGTGGAGACAGTGATGTTAATTGTTGAGCCCTTTCAGTGGTCCCACCTTTCTTTAAATTTTTAGAAGTATATGTGAGGCTGTGTTTATGTACATCATATGCAGACCATAAGAGGGATTTAGATTCTCTAGAATCTGACACCCTCTTCTGGAGTGTCTGAAGACGGCTACAGTGTACTTATATCTAATAAATACATAAATAAATAAATAAATAAATAAATATATAAAAAAATAAATAAACATTTTTTATAAAGGATAAGAAATAAAGAAAGACCAGGCAGGCCTGCCATCCTTATCTCTGTCTGTCTGTCTCTCTGTCTTTCTGATCCACTGGAACTGGAGATGAGCCACCATATAGTTGCTGGTAGTTGATCCCAGGTTCTCTGGAAGATGAGACAATGCTGTTAATTGTTGAGCCCTCTCAGTGGCCCCACACATCTTTAAATTTTTGGAAGTATACATGAGTCTGTGTTTATGTACATCATATGCAGGCCATAAGAGGGATTTAGATTCTCCAGAATCTGACACCCTCTTCTGGAGTGTCTGAAGACAGCTACAGTTTACTTATATCTAATAAATACATAAATAAATAAATAAGTAAACATTTTTTCAAAAGGATAAGAAAGAAAGAAAGACCAGGCAGTCCTGCCATCCTTATCTCTGTCTGTCTGACTGTCTGTCTGTCTGATCCCCTGGAACTGGAGATGGGCCACCATATAGTTGCTGGTAGTTGAGCCGAGGTTCTCTGGAAGAGGAGACAATGCTGTTCATTGTTGAGCCCTTTCAATGGCCCCACCCATTTTTAAATATTTAGAACTGTATGTTAGGCTGTGTTTATGTACATCATATGCAGACCATAAGAGGGATTTAGATTCTACAGAACCAGACACCCACTTCTGGAGTGTCTAAGACAGCTACAGTGTACTTATATCTAATAAATACATGAATAAATAAATAAATAAACATTTTTTAAAAAGTATAAGAAAGAAAGAAAGACCAGGCAGGCCTGCCATCGATATCTCTGTCTGTGTGTCTGTCTGTCTGTCTGATCCCTGGGAACTGGAGATGAGCCACCATATAGTTGCTGGTAGTTGATCCCAGGTTCTCTGGAAGAGGAGATAATGCTGTTAATTGTTGAGCCCTTTCAGTGGCCCCATCCTTCATTAAATTTTTTGAAGTATATCTGAGGCTGTGTTTATGTACATCATATGCAGACCAGAAGATGGTTTTAGATTTTTCAGAATCTGAAACCGTCTACTGGAGTGTCTGAAGACAGCTACAGTGTACTTATATCTAATAAATACATAAATAAATAAATTAATAAATAAATAAACATTTTTTATAAAGGATAAGAAAGAAAGAAAAATCAGGCAGGCCTGCCATCCTTATCTCTGTCTGTCTGTCTCTCTGTCTGAACCTTTGGAACTGCATAAGGGCCACCATATATTTGCTGTTAGTTTTTCCCAGGTTCTCTGGAAGAGGAAACAATGCTGTTCATTGTTGAGCCCTTTCAGTGGCCCCACCCATCTTTAAATGTTTAGAAGTATATGTGAGGCTGTGTTTATGTACATCATATGCAGACCATAAGAGGGATTTAGATTCTCCAGAATTGACACCCTTTTCTGGACTGTCTGAAGACAGCTACAGTGTACTTATATCTAATAAATACGTAAATAAATAAATAAATAAATAAATAAACATTTTTTAAACAGGATAAGTAAGAAAGAAAGACATGGCAGGCCTGCCATCCTTATCTCTGTCTGTCTGTCTGTCTGTCTGATCACCTGGAACTGTAGATGGGCCACCATAAAGTTGCTGGTAGTTGATCCCAGGTTCTCTGGAAGAGGAGATAATGCTGTTAATTGTTGAGCCCTTTCAGTGGCCCCACCCTTCATTAAATTTTAGAAGTATATCTGAGGCTGTGTTTATGTACATCATATGCAGACCATAAGATGGTTTTAGATTCTTCAGAATCTGACACCCTCTACTGGAGTGTCTGAAGACAGCTACAGTGTACTTATATCTAATAAATACATACATAAATAAATTAATAATTAAATAAACATTTTTTAAAAAGGATAAGAAAGAAAGAAAAATCAGGCAGGCCTGCCATCCTTATCACTGTCTGTCTGTCTGTCTGTCTGTCTGATCCTCTGGAACTGGATATGGGCCACCATATATTTGCTGGTAGTTTTTCCCAGGTTCTCTGGAAGAGGAGACAATGTTGTGAATTGTTGAGCCCTTTCAGTGGCCCCAACCATCTTTAAATTTTTATTGGTAAATGTGAGGCTGTATTTATGTACATCATATGCAGACCATAAGAGTGATTTAAATTCTCCAGAATCTGACACCCTCTTCTGGAGTGTCTGAAGACAGCTACAGTGTACTTATATCTAATAAATACATAAATAAATAAATAAATAAATAAATAAATAAATAAATAAATAAACATTTTTTAAACAGGATAAGTAAGAAAGAAAGACCAGGCAGGCCTGCCATCCTTATCTCTGTCTGTCTGTCTGTCTGTCTGATCTCTGGAACTGCAGATGGGCCACCATATAGTTGCTGGTAGTTTATCCCAGGTTCTCTGGAAGAGGAGACAAGCTGTTAATTGTTGAGCCCATTCTTTGGCACCACCCATCTTTAAATTTTTAGAAGTATACTTGAGTCTGTGTTTATGTACACCATATGCAGACCATAAGAGGTATTTAGATTCTCCAGAATCTCACACCCTCTTCTGGAGTGTCTGAAGACAGCTACAGTGTACTTATATCTAATAAATAAATAAATAAATAAATAAATAAATTAATTAATTAATAAGTAAACATTTTTTCAAATGGATAAGAAAGAAAGAAAGACCAGGCAGGCCTGCCATCCTCATTTCTGTCTGTCTGTCTGTCTCTCTATATGATCCTTTGGAACTGAAGATAGGCCACTATATAGTTGCTGGTAGTTGATCCCAGGTTCTCTGGAAGAGGAGACAATGCTGTTAATTGTTGAGCCCTTTCAGTGGCCCCACCCATCTTTAAATTTTTAGAAGTATATCTGAGGCTGTGTTTATGTACATCATATGCAGACCATAAGATGGTTTTAGATTCTTCAGAATCTGACACCCTCTTCTGGAGTGTCTGTAGATAGCTACAGAGTACTTATATATAATAAATACATAAATAAATAAACATTTTTTAAAAAGGACAAGAAAGAAAGAAAGACCTGGCAGGCCTGCCATTCTTATCGCTGTCTGTCTGTCTGTCTGTCTGTCTGATCCTCTGGTACTGGATATGGGCCACCATATAGTTGCTGGTAGTTTATCCAAGGTTCTCTGGAAGAGGAGACAATGCTGTAAATTATTGAGCCCTTTCAGTGGCCCCACCCTTCATTAAATTTTTATAAGTATATCTGAGGCTGGTTTATGTACATCATATTCAGACCATAAGAGTGATTTAGATTCTCCAGAAACTGACACCCTCTTCTGGAGTGTCTGAAGACAGCTACAGTGTACGTAAATATAATAAATACATGAATAAATAAATAAATAAACATTTTTTAAAAAGGATAAGAAAGAAAGAAACACCAGGAAGTCCTGCCATTCTTATCTCTGTCTGTCTGTCTGTCTATCTATATGATCCTTTGGAACTGGAGATAGGCCACCATATAGTTGCTGGTAGTTGATCCCAGGTTCTCTGGAAGAGGAGACAATGCTGTTAATTGTTTAGCCCTTTCAGTGGCCCCACCCATCTTTAAATTTTTAGAAGGGTATGTGAGGCTGTGTTTATGTACATCATATGCAGACCATAAGAGGGATTTAGATTCTCCAGAATCTGACACCCTCTTCTGTATTTTCTGAAGACAGTTACAGTGTACTTATATCTAATAAATAAATAAATAAATAAATAAACATTTTTTAAAAAGGATAAGACAGAAAGAAAGAC
The DNA here is from genome assembly GCF_978045245.1 of Mus caroli. Classification (NCBI taxonomy): domain Eukaryota; kingdom Metazoa; phylum Chordata; class Mammalia; order Rodentia; family Muridae; genus Mus; species Mus caroli. The sequence goes on along the minus strand of NW_028227278.1, from coordinate 10,548,279 downwards.
CAGGCAAGCCTTCCACCCTTATCTCTGTCTGTCTGTCTGTCTGTGTGATACCCTAGAACTGGAGATGGGCCACCATATAGTTGCTGGTAGTTTATCCAAGGTTCTCTGGAAGAGGAGACAATGCTGTTAATTGTTGAGCCCTTTCTGTGGCCCCACCCATCTTTAAAATTTTAGAAGTATATGTGAGGCTGTGTTTATGTACATCATATGCAGACCATAAGAGGGATTTAGATTCTCCAGAATCTGACACCCTCTTCTGGAGTGTCTGAAGACAGCTACAGTTTACTTATATCTAATAAATACATAAATAAATAAATAAATAAATAAATAAATAAATAAATAAATAAATAAACATTTTTTAAAAAGGATAAGAAAGTAAGAAAGACCGGGCAGGCCTGCCACCCTTATCTCTGTCTGTCTGTCTGTCTGTCTGTCTGATACCCTGGAACTGTAGATGGGCCACCATAGTGTTGCTGGTAGTTGATCCCAGGTTCTCTGGAAGAGGATACAATGCTGTTATTGTTGAGCCCTTTCAGTGGCCCCACCCATCTTTAAATATTTAGAAGTATATGTGAGGCTGTGTTTATGTACATCTTATGCAGACCATAAATGTGATTTAGATTCTCCAGAATCTGACACCCTCTTCTGGAGTGTCTGAAGACAGCTACAGTGTACTTATATCAAATAAATAAATAAATAAATAAATAAATAAATAAATAAATAAATAAACATTTTTTAAACAGGATAAGAAAGAAAGAAAAACCAGGCAGGCCTGCCATCCTTATCTCTGTCTGTCTTTCTGTCTGTCTACAGTCTGTCTGATCCCCTTGGACTCGAGATGGGCCACCATATAGTTGCTGGTAGTTGATCCCAGGTTCTCTGGAAGAGGAGACAATGCTGTTAATTTTTGAGCCCTTTCAGTGGCCCCACCCATCTTTAAATTTTTAGAAGTATATGTGAGGCTGTGTTCATGTACATCATATGCAGACCATAAGAGGGATATAGATTCTCCAGAATCTGACACCCTCTTCTGGAGAGTCTGAAGACAGCTACAGTGTACTTATATCTGATAAATAAATAAATAAATAAATAAATAAATAAATAAATAAACAAATAAACAAATAAATAAACATTTTTTTAAAAGGATAAGAAAGAAAGAAAAATCAGGCAGGCCTGCCATCCTTATCTCTGTCTGTCTGTCTGTCTGTCTTATCCCCTGGAACTTGAGATGGGCCACCATATAGTTGCTGGTAGTTGATCCCACGTTCTCTGGAAGAAGAGACAATGCTGTTAATTGTTGAGCCCTTTCAGTGGGCCCACCCATCTTTAAATTTTTAGAAGTATATGTGAGGCTGTGTTTATGTACATCATATGAAGACCATAAGAGGGATTTAGATTCTCCAGAAGATAAGACCCTCTTCTAGAGTGTCTGAAGACAGCTACAGTGTACTTATTTCTAATAAATAAATAAATAAATAAATAAATAAATAAACATTTTTTTAAAGTATAAGAAAGAAAGAAAGACCAGGCAGGCCTCCATCCTTATCTCTGTCTCTCTGTCTGTCTGTCTGATACCCTGGAACTGGAGATGGGCCACCATATAGTTGCTGGTAGTTTATCCAATGTTATCTGGAAGAGGAGACAATGCTGTTAATTGTTGAGCCCTCTCAGTGGCCCCACCCATCTTTAAATATTTAGAGGTAAATGTGAGGCTGTATTTATGTACATCATATGCAGACAATAAGAGTGATTTAAATTCTCCAGAATCTGACACCCTCTTCTGGAGTGTCTGAAGACAGCTACAGTGTACTTATATCTAATAAATACATAAATATATAAATAAATAAATAAATAAACATTTTTTAAACAGGATAAGTAAGAAAGAAAGACCAGGCAGGCCTGCCATCCTTATCTCTGTCTGTCTGTCTGTCTGTCTGATCCCTGGAACTGCAAATGGGCCACCATATAGTTGCTGGTAGTTGATCCCAGGTTCTCTGGAAGAGGAGACAACGCTGTTAATTGTTGAGCCCATTCTTTGGCCCCACCCATCTTTAAATTTTTAGAAGTATACTTGAGTCTGTGTTTATGTACATCATATGCAGACCATAAGAGGTATTTAGATTCTCCTGAATCTCACACCCTCTTCTGGAGTGTCTGAAGACAGCTACAGTTTACTTATATCTAATAAATACATAAATAAATAAATAAATAAATAAATGAATAAATAAATAAATAAATAAATAAATAAACATTTTTTAAAAAGGATAAGAAAGTAAGAAAGACCGGGCAGGCCTGCCACCCTTATCTCTGTCTGTCTGTCTGTCTGTCTGTCTGATACCCTGGAACTGTAGATGGGCCACCATAGTGTTGCTGGTAGTTGATCCCAGGTTCTCTGGAAGAGGATACAATGCTGTTAATTGTTGAGCCCTTTCAGTGGCACCACCCATCTTTAAATATTTAGAAGTATATGTGAGGCTGTGTTTATGTACATCTTATGCAGACCATAAATGTGATTTAGATTCTCCAGAATCTGACACCCTCTTCTGGAGTGTCTGAAGACAGCTACAGTGTACTTATATCAAATAAATAAATAAATAAATAAATAAATAAATAAATAAATAAATAAACATTTTTTAAACAGGATAATAAATAAAGAGAGACCAGGCAGGCCTGCCATCCTTATCTCTGTCTGTCTTTCTGTCTGTCTACAGTCTGTCTGATCCCCTTGGACTCGAGATGGGCCACCATATAGTTGCTGGTAGTTGATCCCAGGTTCTCTGGAAGAGGAGACAATGCTGTTAATTTTTTGGCCCTTTCAGTGGCCCCACCCATCTTTAAATTTTTAGAAGTATATGTGAGGCTGTGTTCATGTACATCATATGCAGACCATAAGAGGGATATAGATTCTCCAGAATCTGACACCCTCTTCTGGAGAGTCTGAAGACAGCTACAGTGTACTTATATCTGATAAATAAATAAATAAATAAATAAATAAATAAACAAATAAACAAATAAATAAACATTTTTTTTAAAGGATAAGAAAGAAAGAAAAATCAGGCAGGCCTGCCATCCTTATCTCTGTCTGTCTGTCTGTCTGTCTGTCTTATCCCCTGGAACTTGAGATGGGCCACCATATAGTTGCTGGTAGTTGATCCCACGTTCTCTGGAAGAAGAGACAATGCTGTTAATTGTTGAGCCCTTTCAGTGGGCCCACCCATCTTTAAATTTTTAGAAGTATATGTGAGGCTGTGTTTATGTACATCATATGAAGACCATAAGAGGGATTTAGATTCTCCAGAAGATAAGACCCTCTTCTAGAGTGTCTGAAGACAGCTACAGTGTACTTATTTCTAATAAATAAATAAATAAATAAATAAATAAATAAATAAATAAATAAATAAACATTTTTTTAAAGTATAAGAAAGAAAGAAAGACCAGGCAGGCCTCCATCCTTATCTCTGTCTCTTGTCTGTCTGTCTGATACCCTGGAACTGGAGATGGGCCACCATATAGTTGCTGGTAGTTTATCCAATGTTCTCTGGAAGAGGAGACAATGCTGTTAATTGTTGAGCCCTCTCAGTGGCCCCACCCATCTTTAAATTTTTAGAAGTATATGTGAGGCTGTGTTTATGTACATCATATGAAGACCATAAGAGGGATTTAGATTCTCCAGAATCTGACACACTTTTCTGGAGTGTCTGAATACAGCTACAGTGTACTTATATCTAATAAATACATAAATAAATAAATAAATAAATAAACCTTTTTTAAACAGGATAAGTAAGAAAGAAAGACCAGGCAGGCCTGCCATCCTTATCTCTGTCTGTCTGTCTGTCTGTCTGATCCCTGGAACTGCATATGGGCCACCATATAGTTGCTGGTAGTTGATCCCAGGTTCTCTGCAAGAGGAGACAACACTGTTAATTGTTGAGCCCATTCTTTGGCCCCACCCATCTTTAAATTTTTAGAAGTATACTTGAGACTCTGTTTATGTACATCATATGCAGTCCATAAGAGGTATTTAGATTCTCCAGAATCTCACACCCTTTTCTGGAGTGTCTGAAGACAGCTACAGTGTACTTATATCTAATAAATAAATGAATTAATTAATTAATTAATTAATTAATTAATAAGTAAACATTTTTTCAAATGGATAAGAAAGAAAGAAAGACCAGGCAGGCCTGCCATCCTCATTTCTGTCTGTCTGTCTGTCTGTCTCTCTATATGATCCTTTGGAACTGAAGATAGGTCACCATATAGTTGCTGGTAGTTGATCCCAGGTTCTCTGGAAGAGGAGACAATGCTGTTAATTGTTGAGCCCTTTCAGTGGCCCCACCCATCTTTAAATTTTTAGAAGTATATCTGAGGCTGTGTTTATGTACATCATATGCAGACCATAAGATGGTTTTAGATTCTTCAGAATCTGACACCCTCTTCTGGAGTGTCTGTAGATAGCTACAGAGTACTTATATATAATAAATACATAAATAAATAAACATTTTTAAAAAGGACAAGAAAGAAAGAAAGACCTGGCAGGCCTGCCATCCTTAACTCTGTCTGTCTGCCTGTCTGTCTTTCTTATCCTCTGGTACTGGATATGGGCCACCATATAGTTGCTGGTAGTTTATCCAAGGTTCTCTGGAAGAAGAGACAATGCTGTAAATTATTGAGCCCTTTCAGTGGCCCCACCCTTCATTAAATTTTTATAAGTATATCTGAGGCTGTGTTTATGTACATCATATTCAGACCATAAGAGTGATTTAGATTCTCCAGAAACTGACACCCTCTTCTTGAGTGTCTGAAGACAGCTACAGTGTACGTAAATATAATAAATACATGAATAAATAAATAAATAAACATTTTTTAAAAAGGATAAGAAAGAAAGAAACACCAGGAAGTACTGCCATCCTTATCTCTGTCTGTCTGTCTGTCTATCTATATGATCCTTTGGAACTGGAGATAGGCCACCATATAGTTGCTGGTAGTTGATCCCAGGTTCTCTGGAAGAGGAGACAATGCTGTTAATTGTTGAGCCCTTTCAGTGGCCCCACCCATCTTTAAATTTTTAGAAGTATATATGAGGCTGTGTTCATGTACATCATATGCAGACCATAAGAGGGATATAGATTCTCCAGAATCTGACACCCTCTTCTGGAGAGTCTGAAGACAGCTACAGTGTACTTATATCTGATAAATAAATAAATAAATAAATAAATAAATAAACAAATAAACAAATAAATAAACATTTTTTAAAAGGATAAGAAAGAAAGAAAAATCAGGCAGGCCTGCCATCCTTATCTCTGTCTGTCTGTCTGTCTGTCTTATCCCCTGGAACTTGAGATGGGCCACCATTTAGTTGCTGGTAGTTGATCCCACGTTCTCTGGAAGAAGAGACAATGCTGTTAATTGTTGAGCCCTTTCAGTGGGCCCACCCATCTTTAAATTTTTAGAAGTATATGTGAGGCTGTGTTTATGTACATCATATGAAGACCATAAGAGGGATTTAGATTCTCCAGAAGATGAGACCCTCTTCTAGAGTGTCTGAAGACAGCTACAGTGTACTTATTTCTAATAAATAAATAAATAAATAAATAAATAAATAAACATTTTTTTTAAAGTATAAGAAAGAAAGAAAGACCAGGCAGGCCTCCATCCTTATCTCTGTCTCTCTGTCTGTCTGTCTGATACCCTGGAAATGGATATGGCCCACCATATAGTTGCTGGTAGTTTATCCAATGTTCTCTGGAAGAGGAGACAATGCTGTTAATTGTTGAGCCCTCTCAGTGGCCCCACCCATCTTTAAATTTTTAGAGGTAAATGTGAGGCTGTATTTATGTACATCATATGCAGACCATAAGAGTGATTTAAATTCTCCAGAATCTGACACCCTCTTCTGGAGTGTCTGAAGACAGCTACAGTGTACTTATATCTAATAAATACATAAATAAATAAATAAATAAATAAACATTTTTTAAACAGGATAAGTAAGAAAGAAAGACCAGGCAGGCCTGCCATCCTTATCTCTGTCTGTCTGTCTGTCTGTCTGATCCCTGGAACTGCATATGGGCCACCATATAGTTGCTGGTAGTTGATCCCAGGTTCTCTGGAAGAGGAGACAACACTGTTAATTGTTGAGCCCATTCTTTGGCCCCACCCATCTTTAAATTTTTAGAAGTATACTTGAGTCTGTGTTTATGTACATCATATGCAGACCATAAGAGGTATTTAGATTCTCCAGAATCTCACACCCTTTTCTGGAGTGTCTGAAGACAGCTACAGTGTACTTATATCTAATAAATAAATAAATAAATTAATTAATTAATTAATTAATAAGTAAACATTTTTTCAAATGGATAAGAAAGAAAGAAAGACCAGGCAGGCCTGCCATCCTCATTTCTGTCTGTCTGTCTGTCTCTCTATATGATCCTTTGGAACTGAAGATAGGTCACCATATAGTTGCTGGTAGTTGATCCCAGGTTCTCTGGAAGAGGAGACAATGCTGTTAATTGTTGAGCCCTTTCACTGGCCCCACCCATCTTTAAATTTTTAGAAGTATATCTGAGGCTGTGTTTATGTACATCATATGCAGACCATAAGATGGTTTTAGATTCTTCAGAATCTGACACCCTCTTCTGGAGTGTCTGTAGATAGCTACAGAGTACTTATATATAATAAATACATAAATAAATAAACATTTTTTAAAAAGGACAAGAAAGAAAGAAAGACCTGGCAGGCCTGCCATCCTTATCTCTGTCTGTCTGCCTGTCTGTCTGTCTGATCCTCTGGTACTGGATATGGGCCACCATATAGTTGCTGGTAGTTTATCCAAGGTTCTCTGGAAGAGGAGACAATGCTGTAAATTATTGAGCCCTTTCAGTGGCCCCACCCTTCCTTAAATTTTTATAAGTATATCTGAGGCTGTGTTTATGTACATCATATTCAGATCATAAGAGTGATTTAGATTCTCTAGAAACTGACACCGTCTTCTGGAGTGTCTGAAGACAGCTACAGTGTACGTAAATATAATAAATACATGAATAAATAAATAAATAAACATTTTTTAAAAAGGATAAGAAAGAAAGAAACACCAGGAAGTTCTGCCATCCTTATCTCTGTCTGTCTGTCTGTCTATCTATATGATCCTTTGGAACTGGAGATAGGCCACCATATAGTTGCTGGTAGTTGATCCCAGGTTCTCTGGAAGAGGAGACAATGCTGTTAATTGTTCAGCCCTTTCAGTGGCCCCACCCATCTTTAAATTTTTAGAAGGGTATGTGAGGCTGTGTTTATGTACATCATATGCAGACCATAAGAGGGATTTAGATTCTCCAGAATCTGACACCCTCTTCTGTATTTTCTGAAGACAGCTACAGTGTACTTATATCTAATAAATAAATACATAAATAAATAAATAAATAAATAAATAAATAAATAAACATTTTTTTAAAAGGATAAGACAGAAAGAAAGACCAGGCAAGCCTGCCACCCTTATCTCTGTCTGTCTGTCTGTCTGTGTGATACCCTAGAACTGGAGATGGGCCATCATATAGTTGCTGGTAGTTTATCCAAGGCTCTCTGGAAGAGGAGACAATGCTGTTAATTGTTGAGCCCTTTCTGTGGCTCCACCCATCTTTAAAATTTAGAAGTATATGTGAGGCTGTGTTTATGTACATCATATGCAGACCATAAGAGGGATTTAGATTCTCCAGAATCTGACACCCTCTTCTGGAGTGTCTGAAGACAGCTACAGTTTACTTATATCTAATAAATACATAAATAAATAAATAAATAAATAAATAAATAAATAAATAAACATTTTTTTAAAAGGATAAGAAAGTAAGAAAGACCGGGCAGGCCTGCCACCCTTATCTCTGTCTGTCTGTCTATCTGTCAGTCTGATACCCTGGAACTGTAGATGGGCCACCATAGCGTTGCTGGTAGTTGATCCCAGGTTCTCTGGAAGAGGATACAATGCTGTTAATTGTTGAGCCCTTTCAGTGGCGCCACCCATCTTTAAATATTTAGAAGTATATGTGAGGCTGTGTTTATGTACATCTTATGCAGACCATAAATGTGATTTAGATTCTCCAGAATCTGAAACCCTCTTCTGGAGTGTCTGAAGACAGCTACAGTGTACTTATATCAAATAAATAAATAAATAAATAAATAAATAAATAAATAAATAAACATTTTTTAAACAGGATAAGAAAGAAAGAAAAACCAGGCAGGCCTGCCATCCTTATCTCTGTCTGTCTTTCTGTCTGTCTACAGTCTGTCTGATCCCCTTGGACTCGAGATGGGCCACCATATAGTTGCTGGTAGTTGATCCCAGGTTCTCTGGAAGAGGAGACAATGCTGTTAATTTTTGAGCCCTTTCAGTGGCCCCACCCATCTTTAAATTTTTAGAAGTATATGTGAGGCTGTGTTCATGTACATCATATGCAGACCATAAGAGGGATATAGATTCTCCAGAATCTGACACCCTCTTCTGGAGAGTCTGAAGAGAGCTACAGTGTACTTATATCTGATAAATAAATAAATAAATAAATAAATAAACAAATAAACAAATAAATAATCATTTTTTATAAGGATAAGAAAGAAAGAAAAATCAGGCAGGCCTGCCATCCTTATCTCTGTCTGTCTGTCTGTCTGTCTTATCCCCTGGAACTTGAGATGGGCCACCATATAGTTGCTGGTAGTTGATCCCACGTTCTCTGGAAGAAGAGACAATGCTGTTAATTGTTGAGCCCTTTCAGTGGGCCCACCCATCTTTAAATTTTTAGAAGTATATGTGAGGCTGTGTTTATGTACATCATATGAAGACCATAAGAGGGATTTAGATTCTCCAGAAGATGAGACCCTCTTCTAGAGTGTCTGAAGACAGCTACAGTGTACTTATATCTAATAAATACATAAATAAAAATAAATAAATAAATAAATAAACATTTTTTCAACAGTATAATAAAGAAAGAAAGACCAGGCACGCTTGCCATCCTTATCTCTGTCTGTCTGTCTGTCTGTCTGATCCCCTGGAACTGGAGATGGGCCACCATATAGTTGCTGGTAGTTCATCCCAGGTTCTCTGGAAGAGGAGACAATGCTGTTAATTGTTGAGCCCTTTCTTTAGTGACCCCACCCATCTTTAAATTTTTAGAAGTATATGTGAGGCTGTGTTTATGTACATCATATGCAGACCATAAGAGGGATTTAGATTCTCCAGAATCTGACACCCTCTTCTAGAGTGTCAGAAGACAGCTACAGTGTACTTATATCTAAAAAATACATAAATAAATAAATAAACATTTTTTAAAAAGGATAAGAAAGAAAGAAAGACCAGGCAGGCCTGCCATCCTTATCTCTGTCTTTCTGTCTGTCTGTTTGTCTGTCTGATCCCCTGAAACTGGAGATGGGCCAACATATAGTTGCTGGTAGTTGATCCCAGGTTCTCTGGAAGAGGAGACAATGCTGTTAATTGTTGGTTCCTTTCAGTGGCCCCAACCATCTTTAAATTTTTAGAAGAATATGTGAGGCTGTGTTTATGTACATCCTATGCAGAACATAAATGGGATTTACGTTCTGCAGAATCAAACACCCTCTTCTGGAGTGTCTGAAGATAGCTATAGTGTACTTATATCTAATAAATACATAAATAAATAAATACACCTTTTTTAAAATGATAAGAAAGAAAGAAAGACCAGGCAGGCCTGCCATCCTTATCTCTGTCTGTCTGTCTGTGTGTCTGTCTGATCCCCTGGAACTGGAGATGGGCCACCATATAATTACTGGTTATTGACCCCAGGTTCTCTGGAAGAGGAGACAATGCTGTTAATTGTTGATCCCTTTTAGTGGCCCCACCCATCTTTAAATTTTTAGAAGTATATGTGAGGCTGTGTTTATGTACATCATATGCAGACCATAAGAGGGATTTAGATTTTCCAGAATCTGACAACCTCTTCTGGAGTGTCTGAAGACAAGTATTGTGTACTTATATCTAATAAATACATTAAAAATAAATAAATAAACAAATAAATAAATAAATAAAAATAAATAAATAAACATTTTTTTTAAACGGAGAAGAAAGAAAGAAAGACCATGCAGGCCTGCCATCCTTATCACTTTCTGTCTGTCTGTCTGTCTGTCTGATCCCCTGTAACTGGAGATGGGACACCATATAGTTGCTGGTAGTTGATCCCAGGTTCTCTGGAAAAGGAGACAATGCTGTTAAATGTTGAGCCCTTTCAGTGGCCCCACCCATCTTTAAATTTTTAGAAGTATATGTGAGGCTATGTTTATGTACATCAAATGCAGACCATAAGAGGGATTTAGATTCTCCAGCATATGACACCCTCTTCTGGAGTGTCTGAAGACAGCTACAGTGTACTTATGTCTAATAAATACATAAAGAAACAAATAAACATTTTTAAATAAGGATAATAAAGAAAGAAAATCCAGGCAGGCCTTCCATCCTTATATCTGTCTGTCTGTCTGTCTGATTCCCTGGAACTGGAGATGGGCCACCATATAGTTGCTGGTAGTTGATCCAGGTTCTCTGGAAGAGGAGACAATGCTGTTAATTGTTGAGCCCTTTCAGTGGCCCCACACATCTTTAAATATTTAGAAATATATGTGAGGCTGTGTTATGTATATCATATGCAGACCATAAGAGGTATTTAGATTCTCCAGAATCTGATACCCTTTTCTGGAGTGTCTGAAGACAGCTACAGTGTACTTATATCTAATAAATAAATAAATAAATAAATAAATAAATAAATAAATAAATAAACATTTTTTAAAAAGGATAAGAAAAAAAGAAAGACTAGCAGGCCTGCCATCCTTATCTCTGTCTGTCTGTCTCTCTGTCTGTCTGATCCCCTGGAACTGGAGATGGGCCACCATATAGTTGCTGGTAGTTCATCCCAGGTTCTCTGGAAGAGGAGACAATGCTGTTAATTGTTGAGCCCTTTCTTTAGTGACCCCACCCATCTTTAAATTTTTAGAAGTATATGTGAGGCTGTGTTTATGTACATCATATGCAGACCATAAGAGGGATTTAGATTCTCCAGAATCTGACACCCTCTTCTAGAGTGTCAGAAGACAGCTACAGTGTACTTATATCTAAAAAATACATAAATAAATAAATAAACATTTTTTAAAAAGGATAAGAAAGAAAGAAAGACCAGGCAGGCCTGCCATCCTTATCTCTGTCTTTCTGTCTGTCTGTTTGTCTGTCTGATCCCCTGAAACTGGAGATGGGCCAACATATAGTTGCTGGTAGTTGATCCCAGGTTCTCTGGAAGAGGAGACAATGCTGTTAATTGTTGGTTCCTTTCAGTGGCCCCAACCATCTTTAAATTTTTAGAAGAATATGTGAGGCTGTGTTTATGTACATCCTATGCAGAACATAAATGGGATTTACGTTCTGCAGAATCAAACACCCTCTTCTGGAGTGTCTGAAGATAGCTATAGTGTACTTATATCTAATAAATACATAAATAAATAAATACACCTTTTTTAAAATGATAAGAAAGAAAGAAAGACCAGGCAGGCCTGCCATCCTTATCTCTGTCTGTCTGTCTGTGTGTCTGTCTGATCCCCTGGAACTGGAGATGGGCCACCATATAATTACTGGTTATTGATCCCAGGTTCTCTGGAAGAGGAGACAATGCTGTTAATTGTTGATCCCTTTTAGTGGCCCCACCCATCTTTAAATTTTTAGAAGTATATGTGAGGCTGTGTTTATGTACATCATATGCAGACCATAAGAGGGATTTAGATTTTCCAGAATCTGACAACCTCTTCTGGAGTGTCTGAAGACAAGTATTGTGTACTTATATCTAATAAATACATTAAAAATAAATAAATAAACAAATAAATAAATAAATAAAAATAAATAAATAAACATTTTTTTTAAACGGAGAAGAAAGAAAGAAAGACCATGCAGGCCTGCCATCTTTATCACTTTCTGTCTGTCTGTCTGTCTGTCTGATCCCCTGTAACTGGAGATGGGACACCATATAGTTGCTGGTAGTTGATCCCAGGTTCTCTGGAAAAGGAGACAATGCTGTTAAATGTTGAGCCCTTTCAGTGGCCCCACCCATCTTTAAATTTTTAGAAGTATATGTGAGGCTATGTTTATGTACATCAAATGCAGACCATAAGAGGGATTTAGATTCTCCAGCATATGACACCCTCTTCTGGAGTGTCTGAAGACAGCCACAGTGTACTTATGTCTAATAAATACATAAAGAAACAAATAAACATTTTTAAATAAGGATAATAAAGAAAGAAAATCCAGGCAGGCCTTCCATCCTTATATCTGTCTGTCTGTCTGTCTGATTCCCTGGAACTGGAGATGGGCCACCATATAGTTGCTGGTAGTTGATCCAGGTTCTCTGGAAGAGGAGACAATGCTGTTAATTGTTGAGCCCTTTCAGTGGCCACACACATCTTTAAATATTTAGAAATATATGTGAGGCTGTGTTATGTATATCATATGCAGACCATAAGAGGTATTTAGATTCTCCAGAATCTGATACCCTTTTCTGGAGTGTCTGAAGACAGCTACAGTGTACTTATATCTAATAAATAAATAAATAAATAAATAAATAAATAAATAAATAAATAAATAAATAAATAAACATTTTTTAAAAAGGATAAGAAAAAAAGAAAGACTAGCAGGCCTGCCATCCTTATCTCTGTCTGTCTGTCTCTCTGTCTTTCTGATCCCCTGGAACTGGAGATGGGCCACCACATAGTTGCTGGTAGTTTAATCCCAGGTTCTCTGGAAGAGGAGACAATGCTGTTAATTGTTGAGCCCTTTCAGTGGCCCCACACATCTTTAAATTTTTAGAAGTATATGTGAGGCTGTGTTTATGTACATTGTATGTAGACCATAAGAGGGATTTATATTCTCCAGAATCTGATACCCTCTTCTGGAGTGTCTGAAGACAGCTACAGTGTACTTATATCTAATAAATACATAAATAAATAAATAAACATGTTTTAAAAAGGATAAGAAAGAAAGAAAAACCAGGCAGGCCTGCCATCCTTGTTTGTCTGTTTGTCTGTCTGTCTCTCTGATCCCCTGGATCTGGAGATGGGCCACCATATAGTTGCTGGTAGTTGATCCCAGGTTCTCTGGAAGAGGAGACAATGCTTTTAATTGTTGAGCCCTCACAGTGGCCCCACCCATCTTTAAATTTTTAGAAATAAATGTGAAGCTGTTTTTATGTACATCATATGCATATCATAAGAGGGACTTAGATTCTCCAGAATCTGACACCCTCTTCCTGAGTGTCTGAAGACAGCTACAGTGTACTTATATATAATAAATTCATAAATAAATAAATAAACCTTTTTAAACGGATAAGAAAGAAATAAAAACCAGAAGGCCTGCCATCTTTGTCTGTATGTCTGTCTGTCTGTCTGATCGCCTGTAACTGGAGATGGGCCACCATATAGTTGCTGGTAGTTGATCCCAGGTTCTCTGGAAGAGGAGACAATGCTGTTAATTTTTGAGCCCTTTCAGTGGCCCCACCCATCTTTAAACTTTTATAAGTATATGTGAGGCTGTGTTCATGTACATCATATAGAGACCATAAGAGGGATTTAGATTCTCCAGAATCTGACACCCTCTTCTGGAGTGTCTGAAGACAGCTACAGTGTACTTATATCGAATAAATAAATAAATAAATAAATAAATAAATAAATAAATAAACATTTTTTAAAAGGATAAGAAAGAATGAAAGACCAGGTAGGCCTGCCATCCTTAACTCTATCTGTCTGTATCTCTGTCTGTCTGTCTGATCCCCTGGAACTGGAGATGGGCCACCATATAGTTGCTGGTATTTGATACCAGGTTCTCTGGAAGAGGAGACAATGCTGTTAATTGTTGAGCCCTTTCAGTGGTCCTACCCATCTTTAAATTTTTAGAAGTATATGTGAGGCTGTGTTTATGTACATCATATGCAGACCATAAGAGGGATATAGATTCTCCAGAATCTGAAACCCTCTTCTGGAGTGTCTGAAGACAGCTACAGTGTACTTATATCTAATAAATACATAAATAAATAAATAAACATGTTTTAAAAAGGATAAGAAAGAAAGAAACACCAGGAAGTCCTGCCATCCTTATCTCTGTCTGTCTGTCTGTCTATCTATATGATCCTTTGGAACTGGAGATAGGCCACCATATAGTTGCTGGTAGTTGATCCCAGGTTCTCTGGAAGAGGAGACAATGCTGTTAATTGTTGTGCCCTTTCAGTGGCCCCACCCATCTTTAAATTTTTAGAAGGGTATATGAGGCTGTGTTTATGTACATCATATGCAGACCATAAGAGGGATTTAGATTCTCCAGAATCTGACACCGTCTTCTGTATTTTCTGAAGACAGCTACAGTGTACTTATATCTAATAAATACATAAATAAATAAATAAATAAATAAATAAATAAACATTTTTTAAAAATGATAAGACAGAAAGAAAGACCAGGCAAGCCTGCCACCCTTATCTCTGTCTGTCTGTCTGTCTGTGTGATACCCTAGAACTGGAGATGGGCCACCATATAGTTGCTGGTAGTTTATCCAAGGTTCTCTGGAAGAGGAGACAATGCTGTTAATTGTTGAGCCCTTTCTGTGGCTCCACCCATCTTTAAAATTTTAGAAGTATATGTGAGGCTGTGTTTATGTACATCATATGCAGACCATAAGAGGGATTTAGATTCTCCAGAATCTGACACCCTCTTCTGGAGTGTCTGAAGACAGCTACAGTTTACTTATATCTAATAAATACATAAATAAATAAATAAATGAATGAATAAATAAATAAATAAATAAATAAACATTTTTTTTAAAAGGATAAGAAAGTAAGAAAGACCGGGCAGGCCTGCCACCCTTATCTCTCTCTGTCTGTCTATCTGTCAGTCTGATACCCTGGAACTGTAGATGGGCCACCATAGCGTTGCTGGTAGTTGATCCCAGGTTCTCTGGAAGAGGATACAATGCTGTTAATTGTTGAGCCCTTTCAGTGGCGCCACCCATCTTTAAATATTTAGAAGTATATGTGAGGCTGTGTTTATGTACATTTTATGCAGACCATAAATGTGATTTAGATTCTTCAGAATCTGACACCCTCTTCTGGAGTGTCTGAAGACAGCTACAGTGTACTTATATTAAATAAATAAATAAATAAATAAATAAATAAATAAATAAATAAACATTTTTTAAACAGGATAAGAAAGAAAGAAAGACCAGGCAGGCCTGCCATCCTTATCTCTGTCTGTCTTTCTGTCTGTCTACAGTCTGTCTGATCCCCTTGGACTCGAGATGGGCCACCATATAGTTGCTGGTAGTTGATCCCAGGTTCTCTGGAAGAGGAGACAATGCTGTTAATTTTTGAGCCCTTTCAGTGGCCCCACCCATCTTTAAATTTTTAGAAGTATATGTGAGGCTGTGTTCATGTACATCATATGCAGACCATAAGAGGGATATAGATTCTCCAGAATCTGACACCCTCTTCTGGAGAGTCTGAAGACAGCTACAGTGTACTTATATCTGATAAATAAATAAATAAATAAATAAATAAATAAATAAATAAATAAATAAACAAACAAATAAACAAATAAATAAACATTTTTTAAAAGGATAAGAAAGAAAGAAAAATCAGGCAGGCCTGCCATCCTTATCTCTGTCTGTCTGTCTGTCTGTCTTATCCCCTGGAACTTGAGATGGGCCACCATATAGTTGCTGGTAGTTGATCCCACGTTCTCTGGAAGAAGAGACAATGCTGTTAATTGTTGAGCCCTTTCAGTGGGCCCACCCATCTTTAAATTTTTAGAAGTATATGTGAGGCTGTGTTTATGTACATCATATGAAGACCATAAGAGGAATTTAGATTCTCCAGAAGATGAGACCCTCTTCTAGAGTGTCTGAAGACAGCTACAGTGTACTTATATCTAATAAATACATAAATAAAAATGAATAAATAAATAAATAAACATTTTTTCAACAGTATAATAAAGAAAGAAAGACCAGGCACGCTTGCCATCCTTATCTCTGTCTGTCTGTCTGTCTGTCTGATCCCCTGGAACTGGAGATGGGCCACCATATAGTTGCTGGTAGTTCATCCCAGGTTCTCTGGAAGAGGAGACAATGCTGTTAATTGTTGAGCCCTTTCTTTAGTGACCCCACCCATCTTTAAATTTTTAGAAGTATATGTGAGGCTGTGTTTATGTACATCATATGCAGACCATAAGAGGGATTTAGATTCTCCAGAATCTGACACCCTCTTCTAGAGTGTCAGAAGACAGCTACAGTGTACTTATATCTAAAAAATACATAAATAAATAAATAAACATTTTTTAAAAAGGATAAGAAAGAAAGAAAGACCAGGCAGGCCTGCCATCCTTATCTCTGTCTTTCTGTCTGTCTGTTTGTCTGTCTGATCCCCTGAAACTGGAGATGGGCCAACATATAGTTGCTGGTAGTTGATCCCAGGTTCTCTGGAAGAGGAGACAATGCTGTTAATTGTTGGTTCCTTTCAGTGGCCCCAACCATCTTTAAATTTTTAGAAGAATATGTGAGGCTGTGTTTATGTACATCATATGCAGAACATAAATGGGATTTACGTTCTGCAGAATCAAACACCCTCTTCTGGAGTGTCTGAAGATAGCTATAGTGTACTTATATCTAATAAATACATAAATAAATAAATAAACCTTTTTTAAAATGATAAGAAAGAAAGAAAGACCAGGCAGGCCTGCCATCCTTATCTCTGTCTGTCTGTCTGTGTGTCTGTCTGATCCCCTGGAACTGGAGATGGGCCACCATATAATTACTGGTTATTGATCCCAGGTTCTCTGGAAGAGGAGACAATGCTGTTAATTGTTGATCCCTTTTAGTGGCCCCACCCATCTTTAAATTTTTAGAAGTATATGTGAGGCTGTGTTTATGTAAATCATATGCAGACCATAAGAGGGATTTAGATTTTCCAGAATCTGACAACCTCTTCTGGAGTGTCTGAAGACAAGTATTGTGTACTTATATCTAATAAATACATTAAAAATAAATAAATAAATAAATAAATAAAAATAAATAAATAAACATTTTTTTTTAAACGGAGAAGAAAGAAAGAAAGACCATGCAGGCCTGCCATCCTTATCACTTTCTGTCTGTCTGTCTGTCTGTCTGATCCCCTGTAACTGGAGATGGGACACCATATAGTTGCTGGTAGTTGATCCCAGGTTCTCTGGAAGAGGAGACAATGCTGTTAAATGTTGAGCCCTTTCAGTGGCCCCACCCATCTTTAAATTTTTAGAAGTATATGTGAGGCTATGTTTATGTACATCAAATGCAGACCATAAGAGGGATTTAGATTCTCCAGCATATGACACCCTCTTCTGGAGTGTCTGAAGACAGCTACAGTGTACTTATGTCTAATAAATACATAAATAAACAAATAAACATTTTTAAATAAGGATAATAAAGAAAGAAAATCCAGGCAGGCCTTCCATCCTTATATCTGTCTGTCTGTCTGTCTGTCTGATTCCCTGGAACTGGAGATGGGCCACCATATAGTTGCTGGTAGTTGATCCAGGTTCTCTGGAAGAGGAGACAATGCTGTTAATTGTTGAGCCCTTTCAGTGGCCCCACACATCTTTAAATATTTAGAAATATATGTGAGGCTGTGTTATGTATATCATACGCAGACCATAAGAGGTATTTATATTCTCCAGAATCTGATACCCTTTTCTGGAGTGTCTGAAGACAGCTACAGTGTACTTATATCTAATAAATAAATAAATAAATAAATAAATAAATAAATAAATAAATAAACATTTTTTAAAAAGGATAAGAAAAAAAGAAAGACTAGCAGGCCTGCCATCCTTATCTCTGTCTGTCTGTCTCTCTGTCTGTCTGATCCCCTGGAACTGGAGATGGGCCACCACATAGTTGCTGGTAGTTTAATCCCAGGTTCTCTGGAAGAGGAGACAATACTGTTAATTGTTGAGCCCTTTCAGTGGCCCCACACATCTTTAAATTTTTAGAAGTATATGTGAGGCTGTGTTTATGTACATTGTATGTAGACCATAAGAGGGATTTATATTCTCCAGAATCTGATACCCTCTTCTGGAGTGTCTGAAGACAGCTACAGTGTACTTATATCTAATAAATACATAAATAAATAAATAAACATGTTTTAAAAAGGATAAGAAAGAAAGAAAAACCAGGCAGGCCTGCCATCCTTGTCTGTCTGTCTGTCTGTCTGTCTGTCTCTCTGATCCCCTGGATCTGGAGATGGGCCACCATATAGTTGCTGGTAGTTGATCCCAGGTTCTCTGGAAGAGGAAACAATGCTGTTAATTGTTGAGCCCTCACAGTGGCCCCACCCATCTTTAAATTTTTAGAAATAAATGTGAAGCTGTTTTTATGTACATCATATGCATATCATAAGAGGGACTTAGATTCTCCAGAATCTGACACCCTCTTCCTGAGTGTCTGAAGACAGCTACAGTGTACTTATATATAATAAATTCATAAATAAATAAATAAACCTTTTTAAACGGATAAGAAAGAAATAAAAACCAGAAGGCCTGCCATCCTTGTCTGTATGTCTGTCTGTCTGTCTGATCGCCTGTAACTGGAGATGGGCCACCATATAGTTGCTGGTAGTTGATCCCAGGTTCTCTGGAAGAGGAGACAATGCTGTTAATTTTTGAGCCCTTTCAGTGGCCCCACCCATCTTTAAATT
Organism: Mus caroli; assembly: GCF_978045245.1. Lineage (NCBI taxonomy): Eukaryota > Metazoa > Chordata > Mammalia > Rodentia > Muridae > Mus > Mus caroli. The sequence continues at coordinate 10,529,533 of NW_028227278.1, read as the reverse complement.
TTTATAAGTATATGTGAGGCTGTGTTCATGTACATCATATGCAGACCATAAGAGGGATTTAGATTCTCCAGAATCTGACACCCTCTTCTGGAGTGTCTGAAGACAGCTACAGTGTACTTATATCGAATAAATAAATAAATAAATAAATAAATAAATAAATAAATAAATAAATAAACATTTTTTAAAAGGATAAGAAAGAATGAAAGACCAGGTAGGCCTGCCATCCTTAACTCTATCTGTCTGTATCTCTGTCTGTCTGTCTGATCCCCTGGAACTGGAGATGGGCCACCATATAGTTGCTGGTATTTGATACCAGGTTCTCTGGAAGAGGAGACAATGCTGTTAATTGTTGAGCCCTTTCAGTGGTCCTATCCATCTTTAAATTTTTAGAAGTATATGTGAGGCTGTGTTTATGTACATCATATGCAGACCATAAGAGGGATATAGATTCTCCAGAATCTGAAACCCTCTTCTGGAGTGTCTGAAGACAGCTACAGTGTACTTATATCTAATAAATACATAAATAAATAAATAAATAAATAAATAAATAAATAAATAAATATACATTTTTTAAAAGGGATAAGAAAGAAAGAAAAACCAGGCAGGCTTCCATCCTTGTCTGTCTTTCTCTCTGTCTGTCTGTCTTGCCTAGCCCCTTGCATTGCCTAGCCTAGCCCCTTGCCTTGCCTAGCCCAGCCCCTTGCCTAGCCTAGCCTAGCCCAGCCCTGCCTTGCCTAGCCCTGCCTAGCCCTGCCTATCCCTGTCTTTAACCAGGCTGGCCTCGAACTCAGAAACTGACTGCCTCTGCCTCCAGAGTGCTCTCATTAAGAGCTCGAGCCACCACTGACTGTTGGGTTTTCTAAGTCTTACATAGGTATGGTCTGTTTCTCAACTGTGAAACCCTAATTAACACATGTAGTCTGTCCTAGGTCAGCCATAGCTACAGACTGAGGCCTTTTCTAAAACAAAACAAAAGTAAACAAAAAAAATAGAAATAATAAAATAAATAAATTAAGAAACCACATGATATCTTTTCTTTCTTTCAATGATACTCAGAGTTTGAAGCAGTTCACCCATGAGTCCTCAGCCCCGGACATTGAGGCTGTTTCCCTAACAAGTATTATGGCTGAACCTGAGGGGTTCTACTGCTGATTTGTGTCCCCCACTTTAAAAAAATAGTTGTTTTCAAAGGCTGCAGGTTCTTAGCTCTGTTCCTTGTTACAGTTGATTCACAGCCCTGAAAGTTCAGTGGTAGTTAAAGGCACTGAGAAGGGCTTCCTCTAGACATCAAAGACCAAGTCTTTGTTATTAAAAAGTTAATCTGGATTCCCCCACACCCTGGCATCCTTAGAATTCCTAGAAAGGAAGGCAGGGACCTGGGCAGAAGGGTGCAAGGCTACTGGTGTTTGTAAGTGGTAACAGAAAGCTTTCTCTTGTTGGTACCCTACCCCAAGTTACACTGTCACTTCTTTTTCCTATTTGTTGTTTTGTAGGTTTGTATTCTCAACATAGACCCTTTTCCTTCCTAACCTTGGCTGTCCTGAACCTTACTGTCCTTGAACTCAGTGATTTGCCTGTCTTGCTGGGATGAAACTGTGAGCTACCATCCAGAAGGAAGCACCCTGCTGAGGTTAGATTGGGGTCTCTTCCATTTTCCTCTATGAACATGCATATGGCAGGCCTGTTCTTTCTTTTTTACTTTTCCTTTTCTTTTTAAAGATTTATTTATTTATTATATCAAAGTATGCTGTAGCTATGTTCAGACACTCCAGAAGAGGGTGTCAGATGCTGAAGAATCTAAATCATTCTTATTGTCTGCATATGATGTATATAAACACAGCCTAACATATACTCAAAAAAAAAAAAGAAAGAAAGAAAGAAAGAAAGAAAGAAAGAAAGAAAGAAAGAAAGAAAGAAAGAAAGAAAGGAAGGAAGAAAGAAAGAAAGAAAGAAAGAAAGATGTGGCTACAGAGAGGGCTCAACAATTAAGAGCATTGTCTCCTCTTCCAGAGAACCTGGGCTCAATTACCAGTATATATATATATGGTGGCCCATCTCCAGTTCCAGGGGATCTATTACTCTGTTCTGGAGTCTGTGGGCACAGCATACACATGCAAAACATTCTTACACTAAAAATAAAATAGATCATTCAGAGAGAGGACAGAGAGTGGGTGAGAGAGAGGGGAGGTAATTATAACTCCTGACGAGTTTGAAGACCTGAGCTTCATCACTCACACAAATAAATACATGCAAAATAATTTTTATTGAGCAACAGTTATATTTACTATATCTAAAGGACAGTCATGAGCATATTCTCTAAATAGAAAAAGGCCTGTTAGTCTTAGAAATGGAAAAGACAAACCAAGGAAGATTTGCAATTACATAATGAGGCAGCTCAGCCCAGCTCTTAGGTTGGAAATAAGACTCAAGAATAGGATACACATGAAGCCAGCCAGCCATTGCTTTTTGTTTTGGAGGCTGAAAGGATACACCTGAAGACAGCCAATGCTGTGTGTGCTTGATGGTGATCTGGTAATTTTTTTTTTTAATTTTTAAAAACTTTAACACTTTTTATAAAACTTTTATAAAAACTTTTTATTCTCCTTTCTTTCTTTCTTTCTTTCTTTCTTTCTTTCTTTCTTTCTTTCTTTCTTTCTTTCTTTCTTTCTTTCTTTCTTTCTTTCTTTTTTCAGGGTTTCTCACCATATTGCAGGTACTACAAGTTTGATTTTCTTATTTTTCGACTGTTTCAGGGTTTCTCACCATATTGCAGGTACTACAAGTTTGATTTTCTTATTTTTCGACTGTTTCAGGGTTTCTCACCATATTGCAGGTCCTACTGTGTGATTTTCTCATTTTTCGACTTTTTCAGGGTTTCTTATCATATTCCAAGTCCTAGAGTGTGATTTTCTCATTTTTCGACTTTTTCAGGGATTCTCACCATATTGCAGGTCGTACAAGTGTGAATTTCTTAATTTTCGACTTTTGCAGGGTTTCTCACCATGTTCCAGCTACTACAGTGTATTTTTCTCATTTTTTAAAATTTTCACGGTCTCTCATCTTATTCCAAGTCGAACAGTGTAATTTTCTCATTTTTCGACTTTTTCAGGGTTTCTCACCATATTGCAGGCACTACAAGTTTGATTTTCTTATTTTTCAAATGTTTCAGGGTTTCTCACCATATTCCAGGTCCTACTGTGTGATTTTCTCACGTTAAGACTTTTTCAGTGTTTCTCACCAATATTCTAGGTACTACAGTGTGATTTTCTCATTTTTTGACTTTTTCAGGTTTTCTCATCATATTCCAAGTCCTAGAGTGTGATTTTCTCTTTTTCGGACTTTTTCAGGGTTTCTCAAAAATATTCCAGGTCCTACAGTGTAATTTTCTCATTTTTTGACTTTTTCAGGATTTCTGACCATATTCCAAGTCCTATAGTGTGATTTTCTCATTTTTTGACTTTTTCAGGGTTTCTCATCTTACTTCAAGTCCTACAGTGTGATTTTCTCATTTTTCGACTTTTTCAAGGTTTCTCACCATATTGCAGGTCCTACAAGTGTGATTTTCTTATTGTTGGACTTTTTCAGGGTTTCTCACCATATTCCAGCTCCTACAGTGCATTTTTGTCATTTTTTGTCTTTTTCACGGTTTCTCATCTTATTCCAAGTCCTACAGTGTGATTTTCTCATTTTTCGACTTTTTCAGGGTTTCTCACCATATTGCAGTGCTACTGTGTGATTTTCTCATTTTTAGACTTTTTCAGGGTTTCTCACCATATTCCAGGTTCTACTGTGTGATTTTCTCATTTTTTGACTTTTTCAGGGTTTCTCACCATATTCCAAGTCCTATAGTGTGATTTTCTCATTTTTTGACTTTTTCAGGGTTTCTCATCTTACTCCAAGTCCTACAGTGTGATTTTCTCATTTTTGACTTTTTCAGGGTTTCTCACCATATTGCAGGTCCTACAAGTGTGATTTTCTTATTGTTGGACTTTTTCAGGTTTTTCTCACCATATTCCAGCTCATACAGTGCATTTTTGTCATTTTTTGTCTTTTTCACGGTTTCTCATCTTATTCCAAGTCCTACAGTGTGATTTTCTCATTTTTCGACTTTTTAAGGGTTTCTCACCATATTGCAGGTCCTACTGTGTGATTTTCTCATTTTTAGACTTTTTCAGGTTTTCTCACCATATTCCAGGTACTACTGTGTGATTTTCTCATTTATTGACTTTTTCAGGGATTCTCATCATATTCCAAGTCCTAGAGTGTGATTTTCTCTTTTTAAGACTTTTTAAGGGTTTCTCACCATATTCCAGGTCCTACAGTGTGATTTTCTCAATTTTTGACTTTTTCAGGGTTTCTCATCATATTCCAAGTCCTAGACTGTGATTTTCTCTTTTTTCGACTTTTTCAGGGTTTCTCACCATATTCCAGGTCCTACAGTGTGATTTTCTCATTTTTTGACTTTTTCAGGGTTTCTCATCTTACTCCAAGTCCTACAGTGTGATTTTCTCATTTTTCGACTTTTTCAGGGTTTCTCACCATATTGCAGGTCCTACTGTGTGATTTTCTCATTTTTAGACTTTTTCAGTGTTTACTCACCATATTCAAGGTACTACAGTGTTATTTTCTCATTTTTTGACTTTTTCAGGGTTTCTCATCTTATTCCAAGTCCTACAGTGTGATTTTCTCATTTTTCGACTTTTTCAGGGTTTCTCACCATATTGCAGGTCCTACTGTGTGATTTTCTCATTTTTAGACTTTTTCAGGGTTTCTCACCATATTCCAGGTACTACTGTGTGATTTCTCATTTTTTGACTTTTTCAGGGTTTCTCATCATATTCCAAGTCCTAGAGTGTGATTTTCTCTTTTTTCGACTTTTTCAGGGTTTCTCACCATATTCCAGGTCCTACAGTGTGATTTTCTCATTTTTTGACTTTTTCAGGGTTTCTCACCATATTCCAGCTCCTACTGCGTGATTTTCTCATTTTTCGACTTTTTCAGGGTTTCTCACCATATTCCAAGTCCTACAGTGTGATTTTCTCATTTTTTGACATTTTCAGGGTTTGTCACCATATTCCAGGTACTACAGTGTGATTTTCTTATTTTAGACTTTTTCAGTGTTTCTCACCAAATTCCAGGACCTACTGCGTGATTTTCTCATTTTTGACTTTTTCAGGATTTCTCACCATATTCCATGTCCTACACTGTAATTTTCTCATTTTTCGACTTTTTCAGGGTTTTTCACCATATTGGAAGTCCTACAAGTGTGATTTTCTTATTTTTCGACTTTTTCAGTGTTTCTCATCATATTCCAGCTCCTACAGTGTATTATTCTCATTTTTTTTATTTTTTCACGGTTTCTCATCTTATTCCAAATCCTACAGTGTGATTTTCTCATTGTTGGAATTTTTTAGGGTTTCTCACCATATTGCAGGTACTACAAGTTTGATTTTCTTATTTTTCGACTGATTCAGTGTTTCTCACCATATTGCAGGTCCTATTGTGTGATTTTTCTCATTTTTCGACTTTTTCAGGGCTTCTCATCATATTCCAAGTCCTAGGTGTAATTTTTCTAATTTTTAGTCTTTTTCAGAATTTCTCACCATATTCCAGGTTCTACATTGTGATTTTTCTCATTTTTTGAATTTTTCAGGGTTGCTCACCATATTTCAGCTCCTACCGTGTATTTTTGTCATTTTTTGTCTTTTTCACGGTTTCTCATCTTATTCCAAGTCCTATATTGTGATTTTCTCCTTTTTTGACGTTTTCAGGGTTTCTCACCATATTGCAGGTACTACAAGTTTGATTTTCTTATTTTTCTATCTTTCAGGGTTTCTCACCATATTCCAGGTCCTACTGTTTGATTTTCTCATTTTTAGACTTTTTCATGGTTTCTCACCATATTCCAGGTACTACAGTGTACTTTTCTCATTTTTTTGACCTTTTCAGGGTTTCTCATCATATTCCAAGTCCTAGAGTGTGATTTTCTCTTTTTTCGACTATTTCAGAGTTTCTCACCATATTCCAGGTCCTATAGTGTGATTTTCTCATTTTAAGACTTTTTCAGGGTATCTCAAACATATTCCAGGTACTACAGTGTGATTTTCTCATTTTTCGACTTTTTCAGGGTTTCTCATCTTATTCCAAGTCCTAAAGTATGATTTTCACATTTTAAGACTTTTTCAGTGTTTCTCACCCTATTGCAGGTCCTACAGTGTGATTTTCTCATTTTTCGACTTTTTCAGGGTTTCTCACCATATTGGAGGTTCTACAAGTGTGATTTTCTTATTTTTTGACTTTTTCAGGGTTTCTTACCATATTCCAGCTTCTACAGTGTATTTTTCTCATTTTTTGACTTTTTCACGGTTACTCATCATATTCTAAATCCTACAGTGTGATTTTCGCATTTTTGGAAATTTTCAGGGTTTCTCACCATAGTGCAAGTACTACAAGTTTGATTTTCTTATTTTTTGACTGTTTAAGTGTTTATCACCATATTGCAGGTCCTAATGTGTGATTTTCTCATTTTGAGACTTTTTCTGTGTTTCTCACCATATTCCAGCTACTACAGTGTGATTTTCTCATTTTTCGACTTTTATAGGGTTCCTCATCATATTCCAAGTCCTAGAGTGTGATTTTTCTAATTATTGACTTTTTCAGGGTTACTCACCAAATTCCATCTTCTACAGTGTGATTTTCAAATTTTTTGACTTTTTCAGGGTTTTTCATCATATTCCAAGTCCTACAGTGTGATTTTCTCAATTTTTGACTTTTTCAGGGTTTCTCATCATATTCCAAGTCCTAGAGAGTGATTTTTCTAATTTTTCGCCTTTTTCAGAGTTTCTCACCATATTCCAGGTTCCACAGTGTTATTTTTCTCATTTTTTGACTTTTTCAGGATTGCTCAACATATTCCATCTTCTACAGTGTGATTTTTTCATTTTTCAACTTTTTTCAGGGTTTCTCATCTTATTCCAAGTCCTACAGGGTGATTTTCTCATTTTTTTGACTTTTTCAGGGTGTCTCATCTTATTCCAAGTCCTACAGTGTGATTTTCTCATTTTTCAACTTTTTTCAGGGTTTCTCACCATATTGCAGGTCCTACAAGTGTGAATTTCTTATTTTTTGACTTTTTCAGGGTTTCTCACCATATTCCAGCTCCTTCAGTGTATTTTTCCTCATTTTTTGACTTTTTCAGGGTTTCTCACCATATTGCAGATATGACAAATTTGATTTTCTTATTTTTCGACTGCTTCAGGGTTTCTCACCATATTCCAGGTCCTACAGTGTAATTTTCTCATTTTTTGACTTTTTTAGTGTTTCTCACCATATTGCAGGTCCTACTGTGTGATTTTCTCATTTTTAGACTTTTTCAGTGTTTACTCACCATATTCAAGGTACTACAGTGTTATTTTCTCATTTTGAGATTTTTTCAGTTTTTCTCATCTTATTCCAAGGTCCTACAGGGTGATTTTCTCTTTTTTCGACTTTTAAAGGGTTTCTCAACATATTCCAGGTCCTACAGTGTAATATTCTCATTTTTTGACTTTTTCAGGGTTTGTCACCATATTCCAGGTACTACAGTGTGATTTTCTTATTTAGACTTTTTCAGTGTTTCTCACCAAATTCCAGGACCTACTGCGTCATTTTCTCATTTTTGACTTTTTCAGGGTTTCTCACCATATTCCATGTCCTACACTGTAATTTTCTCATTTTTCGACTTTTTCAGGGTTTTTCACCCCTACTGGAGGTCCTACAAGTGTGATTTTCTTATTTTTCGACTTTTTCAGGGTTTCTCATCATATTCCCAGCTCCTACAGTGTATTATACTCATTTTTTTGATTTTTTCACGGTTTCTCATCATATTCCAAATCCTATAGTGTGATTTTCTCATTTTTTGACTTTTTCAGTGTTTCTCACCGTATTGCACGTCCTACTGTGTGATTTTCTCATTTTTAGAGTTTTTCAGTGTTTACTCACCATATTCAAGGTACTACAGTGTGATTTTCTCATTTTTTTGACTTTTTCAGGGTATATCATCATATTCCAAGTCCTAGAGTGTGATTTTCTCTTTTTTCGACTCTTTCAGAGTTTCTCACCATATTCCAGGTCCTACAGTGTGATTTTTCTCATTTTAAGACTTTTTCAGGGTTTCTCAACACATTCCAGGTACTACAGTGTGATTTTCTCATTTTTCGACTTTTTCAGGGTTCCTCATCATATTCCAAGTCCTAGAGTGTGATTTTTCTAATTAATGACCTTTTCACGGTTGCTCACCATATTCCATCTTCTACAGTGTGATTTTCTCATTTTTCGACTTTTTCAGGGTTTTTCATCATATTCCAAGTTCTATAGTGTGATTTTCTCATTTTTTTGACTTTTCAGGGTTTCTCACCATATTCCAGGTCCTACAGTGTGATTTTCTCATTTTTCAACTTTTTCAGGGTTTCTCACCATAATGAAGGTCAAACAAGTGTGAGTTTCTTATTTTTCGACTTTTTCAGGTTTTCTCACCATATTCTAGCTCCTACAGTGTATTTTTCTCATTTTTAGACTTTTTCCACGTTTTCTCACAATATTCCAAGTCCTACTGCGTGATTTTCTCATTTTTCGACTTTTTCAGGGTTTCTCACCATATTCCAAGTCCTACAGTGTGATTTTCTCATTTTTCGACTTTTCAGAATTTCTCACCCTATTGCAGGTCCTACAAGTGTGAATTTCTTATTTTTTGACTTTTTCAGGGTTTCTCACCATATTCCAGCTCCTTCAGTGTATTTTTCTCATTTTTTGACTTTTTCAGGGTTTCTCACCATATTGCAGATATGACAAATTTGATTTTATTATTTTTCGACTGCTTCAGGGTTTCTCACCATATTCCAGGTCCTACTGTGTGATTTTCTCATTTTTAGACTTTTTCAGTGTTTTTCTCACCATATTCAAGGTACTACAGTGTTATTTTCTCATTTTTTGACATTTTCAGGTTTTCTCATCATATTCCATGTCCTAGAGGGTGATTTTCTCTTTTTTCGACTTTTAAAGTGTTCTCAACATATTCCAGGTCCTACAGTGTAATTTTCTCATGTTTTGACTTTTTCAGTGTTTCTCACCATATTGCAGGTCCTACAAGTGTGAATTTCTTTTTTTCGACTTTTTCAGAGTTACTCACCATATTCCAGGTCCTACAGTGTGATTTTCTCATTTTTAGATTTTTCAGTGTTTCTCAACATATTGCAGGTCCTACTGTGTGATTTTCTCATTTTAAGACTTTTTCAGGGTTTCTCACCATATTCCAGGTCCTACTGTGTGATTTTCTCATTTTTTTACTTTTTCAGTGTTTCTCATCATATTCCAAGTCCTACAGTGTGATTTTCCTCATTTTTTGACTTTTTCAGGGTTTCTTATCATATTCCAAGTCCTAGACTGTGATTTTTCTAATTTTTCGACTTTTTCAGATTATATCACCATATTCCTTTTACTACAGTGTTGTTTCTCATTTTTTGACTTTTTCAAGTTTCTCACCATATTCAATGTCCTACAGTGTGATTTTCTCATTTAAAGGCTTTTTCAGGGTTTGTCACCATATTCCAGGTACTACAGTGTAATTTTCTTATTTTAGACTTTTTCAGTGTTTCTCACCAAATTCCAGGACCTACTGCGTGATTTTCCTCATTTTTCGACTTTTTCAGGGTTTCTCACCATATTCCAGGTCCTACACTGTGATTTTCTCATTTTTCGACTTTTTCAGGGTTTTTCACCATATTGGAGGTCCTACAAGTGTGATTTTCTTATTTTTCGACTTTTTCAGGGTTTCTCATCATATCCAAATCCTACAGTGTGATTTTCTCATTTTTGGAATTTTTCAGGGTTTCTCAACATATTGCAGGTACTACAAGTTTGATTTTCTTATTTTTTGACTGTTTCAGTGTTTCTTACCATATTGCAGGTACTACAGTGTGATTTTCTCATTTTTAGACTTTTTCAGGGTTTCTCACCATATTCCAGGTACTACTGTGTGATTTCTCATTTTTTGACTTTTTCAGGGTTTCTCATCATATTCCACGTCCTAGAGTGTGTATTTCTCTTTTTTCGACTTTTTCAGGGTTTCTCACCATATTCCAGGTCCTACAGTGTGATTTTCTCATTTTTTGACTTTTTCAGGGTTTCTCACCATATTCCAGCTCCTACTGCGTGATTTTCTCATTTTTCGACTTTTTCAGGGTTTCTCACCATATTCCAAGTCCTACAGTGTGATTTTCTCATTTTTTGACATTTTCAGGGTTTGTCACCATATTCCAGGTACTACAGTGTGATTTTCTTATTTTTAGACTTTTTCAGTGTTTCTCACCAAATTCCAGGACCTACTGCGTGATTTTCTCATTTTTGACTTTTTCAGGATTTCTCACCATATTCCATGTCCTACACTGTAATTTTCTCATTTTTCGACTTTTTCAGGGTTTTTCACCATATTGGAGGTCCTACAAGTGTGATTTTCTTATTTTTCGACTTTTTCAGTGTTTCTCATCATATTCCAGCTCCTACAGTGTATTATTCTCATTTTTTTTATTTTTTCACGGTTTCTCATCTTATTCCAAATCCTACAGTGTGATTTTCTCATTGTTGGAATTTTTTATTGTTTCTCACCATATTGCAGGTACTACAAGTTTGATTTTCTTATTTTTCGACTGATTCAGTGTTTCTCACCATATTGCAGGTCCTATTGTGTGATTTTTCTCATTTTTCGACTTTTTCAGGGTTTCTCATCATATTCCAAGTCCTAGGTGTAATTTTTCTAATTTTTAGTCTTTTTCAGAATTTCTCACCATATTCCAGGTTCTACATTGTGATTTTTCTCATTTTTTGAATTTTTCAGGGTTGCTCACCATATTTCAGCTCCTACCGTGTATTTTTGTCATTTTTTGTCTTTTTCACGGTTTCTCATCTTATTCCAAGTCCTATATTGTGATTTTCTCCTTTTTTGACGTTTTCAGGGTTTCTCACCATATTGCAGGTACTACAAGTTTGATTTTCTTATTTTTCTATCTTTCAGGGTTTCTCACCATATTCCAGGTCCTACTGTTTGATTTTCTCATTTTTAGACTTTTTCATGGTTTCTCACCATATTCCAGGTACTACAGTGTACTTTTCTCATTTTTTTGACCTTTTCAGGGTTTCTCATCATATTCCAAGTCCTAGAGTGTGATTTTCTCTTTTTTTCGACTATTTCAGAGTTTCTCACCATATTCCAGGTCCTATAGTGTGATTTTCTCATTTTAAGACTTTTTCAGGGTATCTCAACATATTCCAGGTACTACAGTGTGATTTTCTCATTTTTCGACTTTTTCAGGGTTTCTCATCTTATTCCAAGTCCTAAAGTATGATTTTCACATTTTAAGACTTTTTCAGTGTTTCTCACCCTATTGCAGGTCCTACAGTGTGATTTTCTCATTTTTCGACTTTTTCAGGGTTTCTCACCATATTGGAGGTTCTACAAGTGTGATTTTCTTATTTTTTGACTTTTTCAGGGTTTCTTACCATATTCCAGCTTCTACAGTGTATTTTTCTCATTTTTTGACTTTTTCACGGTTACTCATCATATTCTAAATCCTACAGTGTGATTTTCGCATTTTTGGAAATTTTCAGGGTTTCTCACCATAGTGCAAGTACTACAAGTTTGATTTTCTTATTTTTTGACTGTTTAAGTGTTTATCACCATATTGCAGGTCCTAATGTGTGATTTTCTCATTTTGAGACTTTTTCTGTGTTTCTCACCATATTCCAGCTACTACAGTGTGATTTTCTCATTTTTCGACTTTTATAGGGTTCCTCATCATATTCCAAGTCCTAGAGTGTGATTTTTCTAATTATTGACTTTTTCAGGGTTACTCACCAAATTCCATCTTCTACAGTGTGATTTTCAAATTTTTCGACTTTTTCAGGGTTTTTCATCATATTCCAAGTCCTACAGTGTGATTTTCTCATTTTTTGACTTTTTCAGGGTTTCTCATCTTATTCCAAGTCCTAGAGAGTGATTTTTCTAATTTTTCGCCTTTTTCAGGGTGTCTCATCTTATTCCAAGTCCTACAGTGTGATTTTCTCATTTTTCGACTTTTTCAGGGTTTCTCACCATATTGCAGGTCCTACAAGTGTGAATTTCTTATTTTTTGACTTTTTCAGGGTTTCTCACCATATTCCAGCTCCTTCAGTGTATTTTTCTCATTTTTTGACTTTTTCAGGGTTTCTCACCATATTGCAGATATGACAAATTTGATTTTCTTATTTTTCGACTGCTTCAGGGTTTCTCACCATATTCCAGGTCCTACAGTGTAATTTTCTCATTTTTTGACTTTTCAGTGTTTCTCACCATATTGCAGGTCCTACTGTGTGATTTTCTCATTTTTAGACTTTTTCAGTGTTTACTCACCATATTCAAGGTACTACAGTGTTATTTTCTCATTTTGAAACTTTTTCAGGTTTTCTCATCTTATTCCAAGTCCTACAGGGTGATTTTCTCTTTTTTCGACTTTTAAAGGGTTTTTCAACATATTCCAGGTCCTACAGTGTAATATTCTCATTTTTTGACTTTTTCAGGGTTTGTCACCATATTCCAGGTACTACAGTGTGATTTTCTTATTTTAGACTTTTTCAGTGTTTCTCACCAAATTCCAGGACCTACTGCGTCATTTTCTCATTTTTGACTTTTTCAGGGTTTCTCACCATATTCCATGTCCTACACTGTAATTTTCTCATTTTTCGACTTTTTCAGGGTTTTTCACCCTATTGGAGGTCCTACAAGTGTGATTTTCTTATTTTTCGACTTTTTCAGGGTTTCTCATCATATTCCAGCTCCTACAGTGTATTATACTCATTTTTTTGATTTTTTCACGGTTTCTCATCATATTCCAAATCCTATAGTGTGATTTTCTCATTTTTTGACTTTTTCAGTGTTTCTCACCGTATTGCACGTCCTACTGTGTGATTTTCTCATTTTTAGAGTTTTTCAGTGTTTACTCACCATATTCAAGGTACTACAGTGTGATTTTTCTCATTTTTTTGACTTTTTCAGGGTATATCATCATATTCCAAGTCCTAGAGTGTGATTTTCTCTTTTTTCGACTCTTTCAGAGTTTCTCACCATATTCCAGGTCCTACAGTGTGATTTTTCTCATTTTAAGACTTTTTCAGGGTTTCTCAACACATTCCAGGTACTACAGTGTGATTTTCTCATTTTTCGACTTTTTCAGGGTTCCTCATCATATTCCAAGTCCTAGAGTGTGATTTTTCTAATTATTGACTTTTTCACGGTTGCTCACCATATTCCATCTTCTACAGTGTGATTTTCTCATTTTTCGACTTTTTCAGGGTTTTTCATCATATTCCAAGTTCTATAGTGTGATTTTCTCATTTTTTGACTTTTTCAGGGTTTCTCACCATATTCCAGGTCCTACAGTGTGATTTTCTCATTTTTCAACTTTTTCAGGGTTTCTCACCATAATGAAGGTCAAACAAGTGTGAGTTTCTTATTTTTCGACTTTTTCAGGTTTTCTCACCATATTCCAGCTCCTACAGTGTATTTTTCTCATTGTTAGACTTTTTCACGTTTTCTCACAATATTCCAAGTCCTACTGCGTGATTTTCTCATTTTTCGACTTTTTCAGGGTTTCTCACCCTATTCCAAGTCCTACAGTGTGATTTTCTCATTTTTCGACTTTTTCAGAATTTCTCACCCTATTGCAGGTCCTACAAGTGTGAATTTCTTATTTTTTGACTTTTTCAGGGTTTCTCACCACATTCCAGCTCCTTCAGTGTATTTTTCTCATTTTTTGACTTTTTCAGGGTTTCTCACCATATTGCAGATATGACAAATTTGATTTTCTTATTTTTCGACTGCTTCAGGGTTTCTCACCATATTCCAGGTCCTACTGTGTGATTTTCTCATTTTTAGACTTTTTCAGTGTTTTTCTCACCATATTCAAGGTACTACAGTGTTATTTTCTCATTTTTTGACATTTTCAGGTTTTCTCATCATATTCCATGTCCTAGAGGGTGATTTTCTCTTTTTTCGACTTTTAAAGTGTTTCTCAACATATTCCAGGTCCTACAGTGTAATTTTCTCATGTTTTGACTTTTTCAGTGTTTCTCACCATATTGCAGGTCCTACAAGTGTGAATTTCTTTTTTTTCGACTTTTTCAGAGTTACTCACCATATTCCAGGTCCTACAGTGTGATTTTCTCATTTTTAGATTTTTCAGTGTTTCTCAACATATTGCAGGTCCTACTGTGTGATTTTCTCATTTTAAGACTTTTTCAGGGTTTCTCACCATATTCCAGGTCCTACTGTGTGATTTTCTCATTTTTTTACTTTTTCAGTGTTTCTCATCATATTCCAAGTCCTACAGTGTGATTTTCTCATTTTTTGACTTTTTCAGGGTTTCTTATCATATTCCAAGTCCTAGACTGTGATTTTTCTAATTTTTCGACTTTTTCAGATTATATCACCATATTCCTTTTACTACAGTGTTGTTTCTCATTTTTTGACTTTTTCAAGGTTTCTCACCATATTCAATGT
>NW_028227278.1:10472013-10514867 GCF_978045245.1 Mus caroli | reverse complement strand
TCGAAAAAAGAGAAAATCACCCTCTAGGACATGGAATATGATGAGAAAACCTGAAAATGTCAAAAAATGAGAAAATAACACTGTAGTACCTTGAATATGGTGAGAAAAACACTGAAAAAGTCTAAAATGAGAAAATCACACAGTAGGACCTGGAATATGGTGAGAAACCCTGAAGCAGTCGAAAAATAATAAAATCAAATTTGTCATATCTGCAATATGGTGAGAAACCCTGAAAAGTCAAAAAATGAGAAAAATACACTGAAGGAGCTGGAATATGGTGAGAAACCCTGAAAAAGTCAAAAAATAAGAAATTCACACTTGTAGGACCTGCAATAGGGTGAGAAATTCTGAAAAAGTCGAAAAATGAGAAAATCACACTGTAGGACTTGGAATATGGTGAGAAACCCTGAAAAAGTCGAAAAATGAGAAAATCACGCAGTAGGACTTGGAATATTGTGAGAAAACGTGAAAAAGTCTAAAAATGAGAAAAATACACTGTAGGAGCTAGAATATGGTGAGAAAACCTGAAAAAGTCGAAAAATAAGAAACTCACACTTGTTTGACCTTCATTATGGTGAGAAACCCTGAAAAAGTTGAAAAATGAGAAAATCACACTGTAGGACCTGGAATATGGTGAGAAACCCTGAAAAAGTCAAAAAATGAGAAAATCACACTATAGAACTTGGAATATGATGAAAAACCCTGAAAAAGTCGAAAAATGAGAAAATCACACTGTAGAAGATGGAATATGGTGAGCAACCGTGAAAAAGTCAATAATTAGAAAAATCACACTCTAGGACTTGGAATATGATGAGGAACCCTGAAAAAGTCGAAAAATGAGAAAATCACACTGTAGTACCTGGAATGTGTTGAGAAACCCTGAAAAAGTCTTAAAATGAGAAAAATCACACTGTAGGACCTGGAATATGGTGAGAAACTCTGAAAGAGTCGAAAAAAGAGAAAATCACACTCTAGGACTTGGAATATGATGATATACCCTGAAAAAGTCAAAAAAATGAGAAAATCACACTGTAGTACCTTGAATATGGTGAGTAAACACTGAAAAACTCTAAAAATGAGAAAATCACACAGTAGGACGTGCAATACGGTGAGAAACACTGAAAAAGTCAAAAATGAGAAAATCACACTATAGGATTTGGAATATGATGAGAAACCGTGAAAAAATCAAAAAAATGAGTATAATACACTGTAGGAGCTGGAATATGATGAGAAACCCTGAAAAAGTCGAAAAATAAGAAAATCACACTTGTAGGACCTCCAGTAGGGTGAAAAACCCTGAAAAAGTCGAAAAATGAGAAAATTACAGTGTAGGACATGGAATATGGTGAGAACCCTGAAAAAGTCAAAAATGAGAAAATGACGCAGTAGGTCCTGGAATTTGGTGAGAAACACTGAAAAAGTCTAAAATAAGAAAATCACACTGTAGTACCTGGAATATGGTGACAAACCCTGAAAAAGTCAAAAAATGAGAATATTACACTGTAGGACCTGGAATATGTTGAGAAACCCTTTAAAAGTCGAAAAAAGAGAAAATCACCCTGTAGGACTTGGAATAAGATGAGAAAAACTGAAAAAGTCTCAAAATGAGAAAATAACACTGTAGTACCTTGAATATGGTGAGTAAACACTGAAAAAGTCTAAAAATGAGAAAATCACACAGTAGGACCTGCAATATGGTGAGAAACACTAAAAAAGTCAAAAAATGAGAAAATTACACTGTAGGACCTGGAATATGGTGAGAAACCCTGAAGCAGTCGAAAAATAAGAAAATCAAATTTGTCATATCTGCAATATGGTGAGAAACCCTGAAAAAGTCAAAAAATGAGAAAAATACACTGAAGGAGCTGGAATATGGTGAGAAACCCTGAAAAAGTCAAAAAATAAGAAATTCACACTTGTAGGACCTGCAATATGGTGAGAAACCCTGAAAAAGTTGAAAAATGAGAAAATCACACTGTAGGACTTGGAATAAGATGAGACACCCTGAAAAAGTCAAAAAATGAGAAAATCACCCTGTAGGACTTGGAATAAGATGAGAAACCCTGAAAAAGTTGAAAAATGAAAAAATCACACTGTAGAAGATGGAATATGTTGAGCAATCCTGAAAAAGTCAAAAAATGAGAAAAATAACACTGTGGAACCTGGAATATGGTGAGAAACTCTGAAAAAGGCGAAAAATTAGAAAAATCACTCTCTAGGACTTGGAATATGATGAGAAACCCTGAAAAAGTCAAAAATTGAGAAAATCACACTGTAGGACTTGGAATATGATGAAAAACCCTGAAAAAGTCAAAAAATTTGAAAATCACACTGTAGAAGATGGAATTTGGTGAGTAACCCTGAAAAAGTCAATAATTAGAAAAATCACACTCTAGGACTTGGAATATGATGAGGAACCCTATAAAAGTCGAAAAATGAGAAAATCACACTGTAGTAGCTGGAATATGGTGAGAAACACAGAAAAAGTCTCAAAATGAGAAAATCACACATTAGGACCTGCAATATGGTGATAAACACTTAAACAGTCAAAAAATAAGAAAATCAAACTTGTAGTACTTGCACTATGGTGAGAAACCCTGAAAATTTCCAAAAATGCGAAAATCACACTGTAGGATTTAGAATATGATGAGTAACCGTGAAAAAGTCAAAAAATGAGAAAAATACACTGTAGAAGCTGGAATATGGTAAGAAACCCTGAAAAAGTCAAAAAATAAGAAAATCACACTTGTAGAACCTCCAATATGGTGAGAAACCCTGAAAAAGTCGAAAAATGAGAAAATCACACTGTAGGACCTGCAATAGGGTGAGAAACACTGAAAAAGTCTTAAAATGTGAAAATCATACTTTAGGACTTGGAATAAGATGAGAAACCCTGAAAAAGTCGAAAAATGAGAAAATCACACTGTAGTACCTGGAATATGTTGAGATACCCTGAAAAAGTCTTAAAATGAGAAAATCACACTATAGGACCTGGAATATGGTGAGAAACTCTGAAATAGTCGAAAAAAGAGAAAATCACACTCTAGGACTTGGAATATGATGAGAAACCCTGAAAAGGTCAAAAAAATGAGAAAAGTACACTGTAGTACCTGGAATATGGTGAGAAACCATGAAAAAGTCTAAAAATGAGAAAATCAAACAGTAGGACCTGGAATATGGTGAGAAACCCTGAAAGATAGAAAAATAAGAAAATCAAACTTGTAGTACCTGCAATATGGTGAGAAACCCTGAAAACGTCAAAAAAGGAGAAAATCACAATATAGGACTTGGAATAAGATGAGAAACCGTGAAAAAGACAAAAAATGACAAAAATACACGGTAGGAGCTGAAATATGGTGAGCAACCCTGAAAAATTCAAAAAATGAGAAAAATCACAATGTAGAACCTGGAATATGGTGAGAAATTCTGAAAAAGACTAAAAATTAGAAAAATTACACCTAGGACTTGGAATATGATGAGAAGCCCTGAAAAAGTCGAAAAATGAGAAAAATCACACAATAGGACCTGCAATATGGTGAGAAACACTGAATCAGTCGAAAAATAAGAAAATCAAACTTGTAGTACCTGCAATATGGTGAGAAACCCTAAAAAATTCCAACAATGAGAAAATCACACTGTAGGATTTGGAATAAGATGAGAAACCGTGAAAAAATAAAAAAAATGAGAATAATACACTGTAGGAGCTGGAATATGATGAGAAACACTGAAAAAGTCGAAAAATAAGAAAATCACACTTGTAGGACTTCCAATATGGTGAAAAACCCTGAAAAAGTCGAAAAATGAGAAAATTACAGTGTAGGACATGGAATATGGTGAGAAATCCTGAAAAAGTCAAAAATGAGAAAATCACGCAGTAGGTCCTGGAATTTGGTGAGAAACACTGAAAAAGTCTAAAATAAGAAAATCACACTGTAGTACCTGGAATATGGTGACAAACCCTGAAAATGTCAAAAAATGAGAAAATCACACTGTAGGACTTGGAATATGGTGAGAAACCCTGAAAAAGTCGAAAAATAAGAAAATCACGCAGTAGGAGCTGGAATATGGTGAGAAACCCTGAAAAAGTCAAAAAATGAGAAAATCACACTGTAGGACCTGGAATATGGTGAGAAACCCTGAAAAAGTCGAAAAAAGAGAAAATCACACTCTAGGACTTGGAATATGATGAGAAACCCTGAAAAAGTCAAAAAATGAGAAATCACACAGTAGTACCTGGAATATGGTGAGAAACCCTGAAAAAGTCTAAAAATGAGAAAATCACACAGTAGGACCTGCAATATGGTGAGAAACCCTGAAAAAGTCGAAAAATGAGAAAATCACACTGTAGGACTTGGAATAAGATGAGAAACCCTGAAAAAGTCAAAAAATGAGAAAATAACACTGTAGTACCTTGAATATGGTGAGTAAACACTGAAAAAGTCTAAAAATGAGAAAATCACACAGTAGGACCTGCAATATGGTGAGAAACCCTGAAAAAGTCGAAAAATGAGAAAATCACACTGTAGGACTTGGAGTAAGATGAGAAACCCTGAAAAAGTCAAAAAATGAGAAAATCACACTGTAGGACCTGGAATATGGTGAGAAACCCTGAAAAAGTCGAAAAAAGAGAAAATCACAGTCTAGGACTTGGAATATGATGAGAAACCCTGAAAAAGTCAAAAATTGAGAAAATCACACTGTAGGACCTGGAATATGGTGAGAAACCCTTAAAAAGTCTTAAAAAGAGAAAATCACACTCTAGGACTTGGAATATGATGAGAATCCCTGAAAAAGTCAATAAATGAGAAAATCACACAGTAGTACCTGGAATATGGTGAGAAAACCTGAAAAAGTCTAAAAATGAGAAAATCACACAGTAGGACCTGCAATATGGTGAGAAACCCTTAAAAAGTCGAAAAATGAGAAAATCACACTGTAGGACTTGGAATAAGATGAGAAACCGTGAAAAAGACAAAAAATGACAAAAATGCACTGTATGAGCTGGAATATGGTGAGAAAAACCTGAAAAAGTCCAACAATAAGAAAATCACACTTGTAGGACCTGCAATATGGTGAGAAACCCTGAAAAAGTCAAAAATGAGAAAATCACACTGTAGGACTTGGAGTAAGATGAGAAACCCTGAAAAAGTCAAAAAATGAGAAAATCACACTATAGGACTTGGAATATGGTGAGAAACCCTGAAAAAGTCAAAAAATGAGAAAATCACACAGTAGAACCTGGAATATGGTGAGAAACCCTGAAAAAGTCTAAAAATGAGAAAATCACACAGTAGCACTGCAATATGGTGAGAAACCCTGAAAAAGTCGAAAAATGAGAAAATCACACTGTAGGACTTGGAATAAGATGAGAAACCGTGAAAAAGACAAAAAATGACAAAAATGCACTGTAGGAGCTGGAATATGGTGAGAAACCCTGAAAAAGTCCAACAATAAGAAAATCACACTTGTAGGACCTGCAATATGGTGAGAAACCTTGAAAAAGTCGAAAAATGAGAAAATCACACTGTAGGACTTGAAGTAAGATGAGAAACCCTGAAAAAGTCAAAAAATGAGAAAATCACACTATAGGACTTGGAATATGGTCAGAAATCCTGAAAAAGTCAAAAAATGAGAAAATTACACTGTAGGACCTGGAATATTTTTGAGAAACCCTGAAAAAGTCCGAAAAAGAGAAAATCACACTCTAGGACTTGGAATATGATGAGAAAACCTGAAAAAGTCAAAAAATGAGAAAATCACACTGTAGTACCTAGAATATTGGTGAGAAACACTGAAAAAGTCTTAACGTGAGAAAATCACACAGTAGGACCTGGAATATGGTGAGAAACCCTGAAACATTTGAAAAATAAGAAAATCAAACTTGTAGTGCCTGCAATATGGTGAGAAACCCTGAAAAAGTCGAAAAATGAGAAAATTACACTGTTCGACTTGGAATAAGATGAGAGACCGTGAAAATTTTAAAAAATGAGAAAAATACACTGTAGTAGCTGGAACATGGTGAGAAACCCTGCAAAAGTCGAAAATTAAGAAATTCACACTTGTACGACCTGCAATATGGTGAGAATCCCTGAAAAAGTCGAAAAATGAGAAAATCACACTCTAGGACTTGGAATATGATAAGAAACCCTGAAAAAGTCGAAAAATGAGAAAATCACACAGTAGGACCTGCAATATGGTGAGAAACCCTGAAACAGTCGAAAAATAAGAAAATCAAACTTGTAGTACCTGCAATATGGTGAGAAACCCTGAAACAGTCGAAAAATAAGAAAATCAAACTTGTAGTACCTGCAATATGGTGAGAAACCCTGAAAAAAGAAAGAAAGAAAGAAAGAAAGAAAGAAAGAAAGAAAGAAAGAAAGAAAGAAAGAAAGAAAGAAAGAAAGAAAGAAAGGAGAATAAAAAGTTTTTATAAAAGTTTTATAAAAAGTGTTAAAGTTTTTAAAAATTAAAAAAAAAAAATTACCAGATCACCATCAAGCACACACAGCATTGGCTGTCTTCAGGTGTATCCTTTCAGCCTCCAAAACAAAAAGCAATGGCTGGCTGGCTTCATGTGTATCCTATTCTTGAGTCTTATTTCCAACCTAAGAGCTGGGCTGAGCTGCCTCATTATGTAATTGCAAATCTTCCTTGGTTTGTCTTTTCCATTTCTAAGACTAACAGGCCTTTTTCTATTTAGAGAATATGCTCATGACTGTCCTTTAGATATAGTAAATATAACTGTTGCTCAATAAAAATTATTTTGCATGTATTTATTTGTGTGAGTGATGAAGCTCAGGTCTTCAAACTCGTCAGGAGTTATAATTACCTCCCCTCTCTCTCACCCACTCTCTGTCCTCTCTCTGAATGATCTATTTTATTTTTAGTGTAAGAATGTTTTGCATGTGTATGCTGTGCCCACAGACTCCAGAACAGAGTAATAGATCCCCTGGAACTGGAGATGGGCCACCATATATATATATACTGGTAATTGAGCCCAGGTTCTCTGGAAGAGGAGACAATGCTCTTAATTGTTGAGCCCTCTCTGTAGCCACATCTTTCTTTCTTTCTTTCTTTCTTTCTTCCTTCCTTTCTTTCTTTCTTTCTTTCTTTCTTTCTTTCTTTCTTTCTTTCTTTCTTTCTTTCTTTCTTTCTTTCTTTTTTTTTTTGAGTATATGTTAGGCTGTGTTTATATACATCATATGCAGACAATAAGAATGATTTAGATTCTTCAGCATCTGACACCCTCTTCTGGAGTGTCTGAACATAGCTACAGCATACTTTGATATAATAAATAAATAAATCTTTAAAAAGAAAAGGAAAAGTAAAAAAGAAAGAACAGGCCTGCCATATGCATGTTCATAGAGGAAAATGGAAGAGACCCCAATCTAACCTCAGCAGGGTGCTTCCTTCTGGATGGTAGCTCACAGTTTCATCCCAGCAAGACAGGCAAATCACTGAGTTCAAGGACAGTAAGGTTCAGGACAGCCAAGGTTAGGAAGGAAAAGGGTCTATGTTGAGAATACAAACCTACAAAACAACAAATAGGAAAAAGAAGTGACAGTGTAACTTGGGGTAGGGTACCAACAAGAGAAAGCTTTCTGTTACCACTTACAAACACCAGTAGCCTTGCACCCTTCTGCCCAGGTCCCTGCCTTCCTTTCTAGGAATTCTAAGGATGCCAGGGTGTGGGGGAATCCAGATTAACTTTTTAATAACAAAGACTTGGTCTTTGATGTCTAGAGGAAGCCCTTCTCAGTGCCTTTAACTACCACTGAACTTTCAGGGCTGTGAATCAACTGTAACAAGGAACAGAGCTAAGAACCTGCAGCCTTTGAAAACAACTATTTTTTTAAAGTGGGGGACACAAATCAGCAGTAGAACCCCTCAGGTTCAGCCATAATACTTGTTAGGGAAACAGCCTCAATGTCCGGGGCTGAGGACTCATGGGTGAACTGCTTCAAACTCTGAGTATCATTGAAAGAAAGAAAAGATATCATGTGGTTTCTTAATTTATTTATTTTATTATTTCTATTTTTTTTGTTTACTTTTGTTTTGTTTTAGAAAAGGCCTCAGTCTGTAGCTATGGCTGACCTAGGACAGACTACATGTGTTAATTAGGGTTTCACAGTTGAGAAACAGACCATACCTATGTAAGACTTAGAAAACCCAACAGTCAGTGGTGGCTCGAGCTCTTAATGAGAGCACTCTGGAGGCAGAGGCAGTCAGTTTCTGAGTTCGAGGCCAGCCTGGTTAAAGACAGGGATAGGCAGGGCTAGGCAGGGCTAGGCAAGGCAGGGCTGGGCTAGGCTAGGCTAGGCAAGGGGCTGGGCTAGGCAAGGCAAGGGGCTAGGCTAGGCAATGCAAGGGGCTAGGCAAGACAGACAGACAGAGAGAAAGACAGACAAGGATGGAAGCCTGCCTGGTTTTTCTTTCTTTCTTATCCCTTTTAAAAAATGTATATTTATTTATTTATTTATTTATTTATTTATTTATTTATTTATGTATTTATTAGATATAAGTACACTGTAGCTGTCTTCAGACACTCCAGAAGAGGGTTTCAGATTCTGGAGAATCTATATCCCTCTTATGGTCTGCATATGATGTACATAAACACAGCCTCACATATACTTCTAAAAATTTAAAGATGGATAGGACCACTGAAAGGGCTCAACAATTAACAGCATTGTCTCCTCTTCCAGAGAACCTGGTATCAAATACCAGCAACTATATGGTGGCCCATCTCCAGTTCCAGGGGATCAGACAGACAGACAGAGATACAGACAGATAGAGTTAAGGATGGCAGGCCTACCTGGTCTTTCATTCTTTCTTATCCTTTTAAAAAATGTTTATTTATTTATTTATTTATTTATTTATTTATTTATTTATTTATTCGATATAAGTACACTGTAGCTGTCTTCAGACACTCCAGAAGAGGGTGTCAGATTCTGGAGAATCTAAATCCCTCTTATGGTCTGCATATGATGTACATGAACACAGCCTCACATATACTTATAAAAATTTAAAGATGGGTGGGGCCACTGAAAGGGCTCAAAAATTAACAGCATTGTCTCCTCTTCCAGAGAACCTGGGATCAACTACCAGCAACTATATGGTGGCCCATCTCCAGTTACAGGCGATCAGACAGACAGACAGACATACAGACAAGGATGGCAGGCCTTCTGGTTTTTATTTCTTTCTTATCCGTTTAAAAAGGTTTATTTATTTATTTATGAATTTATTATATATAAGTACACTGTAGCTGTCTTCAGACACTCAGGAAGAGGGTGTCAGATTCTGGAGAATCTAAGTCCCTCTTATGATATGCATATGATGTACATAAAAACAGCTTCACATTTATTTCTAAAAATTTAAAGATGGGTGGGGCCACTGTGAGGGCTCAACAATTAACAGCATTGTTTCCTCTTCCAGAGAACCTGGGATCAACTACCAGCAACTATATGGTGGCCCATCTCCAGATCCAGGGGATCAGAGAGACAGACAGACAGACAGACAGACAGACAAGGATGGCAGGCCTGCCTGGTTTTTCTTTCTTTCTTATCCTTTTTAAAACATGTTTATTTATTTATTTATGTATTTATTAGATATAAGTACACTGTAGCTGTCTTCAGACACTCCAGAAGAGGGTATCAGATTCTGGAGAATATAAATCCCTCTTATGGTCTACATACAATGTACATAAACACAGCCTCACATATACTTCTAAAAATTTAAAGATGTGTGGGGCCACTGAAAGGGCTCAACAATTAACAGTATTGTCTCCTCTTCCAGAGAACCTGGGATTAAACTACCAGCAACTATGTGGTGGCCCATCTCCAGTTCCAGGGGATCAGACAGACAGAGAGACAGACAGACAGAGATAAGGATGGCAGGCCTGCTAGTCTTTCTTTTTTTCTTATCCTTTTTAAAAAATGTTTATTTATTTATTTATTTATTTATTTATTTATTTATTTATTTATTTATTTATTTATTAGATATAAGTACACTGTAGCTGTCTTCAGACACTCCAGAAAAGGGTATCAGATTCTGGAGAATATAAATACCTCTTATGGTCTGCGTATGATATACATAACACAGCCTCACATATATTTCTAAATATTTAAAGATGTGTGGGGCCACTGAAAGGGCTCAACAATTAACAGCATTGTCTCCTCTTCCAGAGAACCTGGATCAACTACCAGCAACTATATGGTGGCCCATCTCCAGTTCCAGGGAATCAGACAGACAGACAGACAGACAGATATAAGGATGGAAGGCCTGCCTGGATTTTCTTTCTTTATTATCCTTATTTAAAAATGTTTATTTGTTTATTTATGTATTTATTAGACATAAGTACACTGTAGCTGTCTTCAGACACTCCAGAAGAGGGTGTCATATGCTGGAGAATCTAAATCCCTCTTATGGTCTGCATTTGATGTACATAAACATAGCCTCACATATACTTCTAAAAATTTAAAGATGGGTGGGGCCACTGAAAGGGCTCAACATTTAACAGCATTGTCTCCTCTTCCAGAGAACCTGGGATCAACTACCAGCAACTATATGGTGTCCCATCTCCAGTTACAGGGGATCAGACAGACAGACAGACAGACAGAAAGTGATAAGGATGGCAGGCCTGCATGGTCTTTCTTTCTTTCTTCTCCGTTTAAAAAAAAATGTTTATTTATTTATTTTTATTTATTTATTTATTTATTTATTTTTAATGTATTTATTAGATATAAGTACACAATACTTGTCTTCAGACACTCCAGAAGAGGTTGTCAGATTCTGGAAAATCTAAATCCCTCTTATGGTCTGCATATGATTTACATAAACACAGCCTCACATATACTTCTAAAAATTTAAAGATGGGTGGGGCCACTAAAAGGGATCAACAATTAACAGCATTGTCTCCTCTTCCAGAGAACCTGGGATCAATAACCAGTAATTATATGGTGGCCCATCTCCAGTTCCAGGGGATCAGACAGACACACAGACAGACAGACAGAGATAAGGATGGCAGGCCTGCCTGGTCTTTCTTTCTTTCTTATCATTTTAAAAAAGGTTTATTTATTTATTTATGTATTTATTAGATATAAGTACACTATAGCTATCTTCAGACACTCCAGAAGAGGGTGTTTGATTCTGCAGAACGTAAATCCCATTTATGTTCTGCATATGATGTACATAAACACAGCCTCACATATTCTTCTAAAAATTTAAAGATGGTTGGGGCCACTGAAAGGAACCAACAATTAACAGCATTGTCTCCTCTTCCAGAGAACCTGGGATCAACTACCAGCAACTATATGTTGGCCCATCTCCAGTTTCAGGGGATCAGACAGACAAACAGACAGACAGAAAGACAGAGATAAGGATGGCAGGCCTGCCTGGTCTTTCTTTCTTTCTTATCCTTTTTAAAAAATGTTTATTTATTTATTTATGTATTTTTTAGATATAAGTACACTGTAGCTGTCTTCTGACACTCTAGAAGAGGGTGTCAGATTCTGGAGAATCTAAATCCCTCTTATGGTCTGCATATGATGTACATAAACACAGCCTCACATATACTTCTAAAAATTTAAAGATGGGTGGGGTCACTAAAGAAAGGGCTCAACAATTAACAGCATTGTCTCCTCTTCCAGAGAACCTGGGATGAACTACCAGCAACTATATGGTGGCCCATCTCCAGTTCCAGGGGATCAGACAGACAGACAGACAGACAGAGATAAGGATGGCAAGCGTGCCTGGTCTTTCTTTCTTTATTATACTGTTGAAAAAATGTTTATTTATTTATTTATTCATTTTTATTTATGTATTTATTAGATATAAGTACACTGTAGCTGTCTTCAGACACTCTAGAAGAGGGTCTCATCTTCTGGAGAATCTAAATTCCTCTTATGGTCTTCATATGATGTACATAAACACAGCCTCACATATACTTCTAAAAATTTAAAGATGGGTGGGCCCACTGAAAGGGCTCAACAATTAACAGCATTGTCTCTTCTTCCAGAGAACGTGGGATCAACTACCAGCAACTATATGGTGGCCCATCTCAAGTTCCAGGGGATAAGACAGACAGACAGACAGACAGAGATAAGGATGGCAGGCCTGCCTGATTTTTCTTTCTTTCTTATCCTTTTAAAAAATGTTTATTTATTTGTTTATTTGTTTGTTTATTTATTTATTTATTTATTTATTTATCAGATATAAGTACACTGTAGCTGTCTTCAGACTCTCCAGAAGAGGGTGTCAGATTCTGGAGAATCTATATCCCTCTTATGGTCTGCATATGATGTACATGAACACAGCCTCACATATACTTCTAAAAATTTAAAGATGGGTGGGGCCACTGAAAGGGCTCAAAAATTAACAGCATTGTCTCCTCTTCCAGAGAACCTGGGATCAACTACCAGCAACTATATGGTGGCCCATCTCGAGTCCAAGGGGATCAGACAGACTGTAGACAGACAGAAAGACAGACAGAGATAAGGATGGCAGGCCTGCCTGGTCTTTCTTTCTTTCTTATCCTGTTTAAAAAATGTTTATTTATTTATTTATTTATTTATTTATTTATTTATTTATTTATTTAATATAAGTACACTGTAGCTGTCTTCAGACACTCCAGAAGAGGGTGTCAGATTCTGAAGAATCTAAATCACATTTATGGTCTGCATAAAATGTACATAAACACAGCCTCACATATACTTCTAAATATTTAAAGATGGGTGGCGCCACTGAAAGGGCTCAACAATTAACAGCATTGTATCCTCTTCCAGAGAACCTGGGATCAACTACCAGCAACGCTATGGTGGCCCATCTACAGTTCCAGGGTATCAGACTGACAGATAGACAGACAGAGAGAGATAAGGGTGGCAGGCCTGCCCGGTCTTTCTTACTTTCTTATCCTTTTAAAAAAAATGTTTATTTATTTATTTATTTATTTATTCATTCATTTATTTATTTATTTATGTATTTATTAGATATAAGTAAACTGTAGCTGTCTTCAGACACTCCAGAAGAGGGTGTCAGATTCTGGAGAATCTAAATCCCTCTTATGGTCTGCATATGATGTACATAAACACAGCCTCACATATACTTCTAAAATTTTAAAGATGGGTGGAGCCACAGAAAGGGCTCAACAATTAACAGCATTGTCTCCTCTTCCAGAGAACCTTGGATAAACTACCAGCAACTATATGGTGGCCCATCTCCAGTTCTAGGGTATCACACAGACAGACAGACAGACAGAGATAAGGGTGGCAGGCTTGCCTGGTCTTTCTTTCTGTCTTATCATTTTTAAAAAATGTTTATTTATTTATTTATTTATTTATTTATTTATGTATTTATTAGATATAAGTACACTGTAGCTGTCTTCAGAAAATACAGAAGACGGTGTCAGATTCTGGAGAATCTAAATCCCTCTTATGGTCTGCATATGATGTACATAAACACAGCCTCACATACCCTTCTAAAAATTTAAAGATGGGTGGGGCCACTGAAAGGGCACAACAATTAACAGCATTGTCTCCTCTTCCAGAGAACCTGGGATCAACTACCAGCAACTATATGGTGGCCTATCTCCAGTTCCAAAGGATCATATAGATAGACAGACAGACAGACAGAGATAAGGATGGCAGGACTTCCTGGTGTTTCTTTCTTTCTTATCCTTTTTAAAACATGTTTATTTATTTATTTATGTATTTATTAGATATAAGTACACTGTAGCTGTCTTCAGACACTCCAGAAGAGGGTTTCAGATTCTGGAGAATCTATATCCCTCTTATGGTCTGCATATGATGTACATAAACACAGCCTCACATATACTTCTAAAAATTTAAAGATGGGTAGGACCACTGAAAGGGCTCAACAATTAACAGCATTGTCTCCTCTTCCAGAGAACCTGGTATCAAATACCAGCAACTATATGGTGGCCCATCTCCAGTTCCAGGGGATCAGACAGACAGACAGAGATACAGACAGATAGAGTTAAGGATGGCAGGCCTACCTGGTCTTTCATTCTTTCTTATCCTTTTAAAAAATGTTTATTTATTTATTTATTTATTTATTTATTTATTTATTTATTTATTTATTTATTTATTCGATATAAGTACACTGTAGCTGTCTTCAGACACTCCAGAAGAGGGTGTCAGATTCTGGAGAATCTAAATCCCTCTTATGGTCTCTATATGATGTACATGAACACAGCCTCACATATACTTATAAAAATTTAAAGATGGGTGGGGCCACTGAAAGGGCTCAAAAATTAACAGCATTGTCTCCTCTTCCAGAGAACCTGGGATCAACTACCAGCAACTATATGGTGGCCCATCTCCAGTTACAGGCGATCAGACAGACAGACAGACATACAGACAAAGATGGCAGGCCTTCTGGTTTTTATTTCTTTCTTATCCGTTTAAAAAGGTTTATTTATTTATTTATGAATTTATTATATATAAGTACACTGTAGCTGTCTTCAGACACTCAGGAAGAGGGTGTCAGATTCTGGAGAATCTAAGTCCCTCTTATGATATGCATATGATGTACATAAAAACAGCTTCACATTTATTTCTAAAAATTTAAAGATGGGTGGGGCCACTGTGAGGGCTCAACAATTAAAAGCATTGTCTCCTCTTCCAGAGAACCTGGGATCAACTACCAGCAACTATATGGTGGCCCATCTCCAGATCCAGGGGATCAGAGAGACAGACAGACAAACAGACAAACAAGGATGGCAGGCCTGCCTGGTTTTTCTTTCTTTCTTATCCTTTTTAAAACATGTTTATTTATTTATTTATGTATTTATTAGATATAAGTACACTGTAGCTGTCTTCAGACACTCCAGAAGAGGGTATCAGATTCTGGAGAATATAAATCCCTCTTATGGTCTACATACAATGTACATAAACACAGCCTCACATATACTTCTAAAAATTTAAAGATGTGTGGGGCCACTGAAAGGGCTCAACAATTAACAGCATTGTCTCCTCTTCCAGAGAACCTGGGATTAAACTACCAGCAACTATGTGGTGGCCCATCTCCAGTTCCAGGGGATCAGAAAGACAGAGAGACAGACAGACAGAGATAAGGATGGCAGGCCTGCTAGTCTTTCTTTTTTTCTTATCCTTTTTAAAAAATGTTTATTTATTTATTTATTTATTTATTTATTTATTTATTTATTTATTTATTTATTTATTTATTAGATATAAGTACACTGTAGCTGTCTTCAGACACTCCAGAAAAGGGTATCAGATTCTGGAGAATCTAAATACCTCTTATGGTCTGCATATGATATACATAACACAGCCTCACATATATTTCTAAATATTTAAAGATGTGTGTGGCCACTGAAAGGGCTCAACAATTAACAGCATTGTCTCCTCTTCCAGAGAACCTGGATCAACTACCAGCAACTATATGGTGGCCCATCTCCAGTTCCAGGGAATCAGACAGACAGACAGACAGATATAAGGATGGAAGGCCTGCCTGGATTTTCTTTCTTTATTATCCTTATTTAAAAATGTTTATTTGTTTCTTTATGTATTTATTAGACATAAGTACACTGTGGCTGTCTTCAGACACTCCAGAAGAGGGTGTCATATGCTGGAGAATCTAAATCCCTCTTATGGTCTGCATTTGATGTACATAAACATAGCCTCACATATACTTCTAAAAATTTAAAGATGGGTGGGGCCACTGAAAGGGCTCAACATTTAACAGCATTGTCTCCTTTTCCAGAGAACCTGGGATCAACTACCAGCAACTATATGGTGTCCCATCTCCAGTTACAGGGGATCAGACAGACAGACAGACAGACAGAAAGTGATAAAGATGGCAGGCCTGCATGGTCTTTCTTTCTTTCTTCTCCGTTTAAAAAAAATGTTTATTTATTTATTTTTATTTATTTATTTATTTGTTTATTTATTTATTTTTAATGTATTTATTAGATATAAGTACACAATACTTGTCTTCAGACACTCCAGAAGAGGTTGTCAGATTCTGGAAAATCTAAATCCCTCTTATGGTCTGCATATGATGTACATAAACACAGCCTCACATATACTTCTAAAAATTTAAAGATGGGTGGGGCCACTAAAAGGGATCAACAATTAACAGCATTGTCTCCTCTTCCAGAGAACCTGGGGTCAATAACCAGTAATTATATGGTGGCCCATCTCCAGTTCCAGGGGATCAGACAGACACACAGACAGACAGACAGAGATAAGGATGGCAGGCCTGCCTGGTCTTTCTTTCTTTCTTATCATTTTAAAAAAGGTGTATTTATTTATTTATGTATTTATTAGATATAAGTACACTATAGCTATCTTCAGACACTCCAGAAGAGGGTGTTTGATTCTGCAGAACGTAAATCCCATTTATGTTCTGCATAGGATGTACATAAACACAGCCTCACATATTCTTCTAAAAATTTAAAGATGGTTGGGGCCACTGAAAGGAACCAACAATTAACAGCATTGTCTCCTCTTCCAGAGAACCTGGGATCAACTACCAGCAACTATATGTTGGCCCATCTCCAGTTTCAGGGGATCAGACAGACAAACAGACAGACAGAAAGACAGAGATAAGGATGGCAGGCCTGCCTGGTCTTTCTTTCTTTCTTATCCTTTTTAAAAAATGTTTATTTATTTATTTATGTATTTTTTAGATATAAGTACACTGTAGCTGTCTTCTGACACTCTAGAAGAGGGTGTCAGATTCTGGAGAATCTAAATCCCTCTTATGGTCTGCATATGATGTACATAAACACAGCCTCACATATACTTCTAAAAATTTAAAGATGGGTGGGGTCACTAAAGAAAGGGCTCAACAATTAACAGCATTGTCTCCTCTTCCAGAGAACCTGGGATGAACTACCAGCAACTATATGGTGGCCCATCTCCAGTTCCAGGGGATCAGACAGACAGAGAGACAGACAGACAGAGATAAGGATGGCAGGCCTGCTAGTCTTTCTTTTTTTCTTATCCTTTTTAAAAAATGTTTATTTATTTATTTATTTATTTATTTATTTATTTATTTATTTATTTATTAGATATAAGTACACTGTAGCTGTCTTCAGACACTCCAGAAAAGGGTATCAGATTCTGGAGAATCTAAATACCTCTTATGGTCTGCATATGATATACATAACACAGCCTCACATATATTTCTAAATATTTAAAGATGTGTGGGGCCACTGAAAGGGCTCAACAATTAACAGCATTGTCTCCTCTTCCAGAGAACCTGGATCAACTACCAGCAACTATATGGTGGCCCATCTCCAGTTCCAGGGAATCAGACAGACAGACAGACAGATATAAGGATGGAAGGCCTGCCTGGATTTTCTTTCTTTATTATCCTTATTTAAAAATGTTTATTTGTTTCTTTATGTATTTATTAGACATAAGTACACTGTAGCTGTCTTCAGACACTCCAGAAGAGGGTGTCATATGCTGGAGAATCTAAATCCCTCTTATGGTCTGCATTTGATGTACATAAACATAGCCTCACATATACTTCTAAAAATTTAAAGATGGGTGGGGCCACTGAAAGGGCTCAACATTTAACAGCATTGTCTCCTTTTCCAGAGAACCTGGGATCAACTACCAGCAACTATATGGTGTCCCATCTCCAGTTACAGGGGATCAGACAGACAGACAGACAGACAGAAAGTGATAAGGATGGCAGGCCTGCATGGTCTTTCTTTCTTTCTTCTCCGTTTAAAAAAAATGTTTATTTATTTATTTTTATTTATTTATTTATTTGTTTATTTATTTATTTTTAATGTATTTATTAGATATAAGTACACAATACTTGTCTTCAGACACTCCAGAAGAGGTTGTCAGATTCTGGAAAATCTAAATCCCTCTTATGGTCTGCATATGATGTACATAAACACAGCCTCACATATACTTCTAAAAATTTAAAGATGGGTGGGGCCACTAAAAGGGATCAACAATTAACAGCATTGTCTCCTCTTCCAGAGAACCTGGGGTCAATAACCAGTAATTATATGGTGGCCCATCTCCAGTTCCAGGGGATCAGACAGACACACAGACAGACAGACAGAGATAAGGATGGCAGGCCTGCCTGGTCTTTCTTTCTTTCTTATCATTTTAAAAAAGGTGTATTTATTTATTTATGTATTTATTAGATATAAGTACACTATAGCTATCTTCAGACACTCCAGAAGAGGGTGTTTGATTCTGCAGAACGTAAATCCCATTTATGTTCTGCATAGGATGTACATAAACACAGCCTCACATATTCTTCTAAAAATTTAAAGATGGTTGGGGCCACTGAAAGGAACCAACAATTAACAGCATTGTCTCCTCTTCCAGAGAACCTGGGATCAACTACCAGCAACTATATGTTGGCCCATCTCCAGTTTCAGGGGATCAGACAGACAAACAGACAGACAGAAAGACAGAGATAAGGATGGCAGGCCTGCCTGGTCTTTCTTTCTTTCTTATCCTTTTTAAAAAATGTTTATTTATTTATTTATGTATTTTTTAGATATAAGTACACTGTAGCTGTCTTCTGACACTCTAGAAGAGGGTGTCAGATTCTGGAGAATCTAAATCCCTCTTATGGTCTGCATATGATGTACATAAACACAGCCTCACATATACTTCTAAAAATTTAAAGATGGGTGGGGTCACTAAAGAAAGGGCTCAACAATTAACAGCATTGTCTCCTCTTCCAGAGAACCTGGGATGAACTACCAGCAACTATATGGTGGCCCATCTCCAGTTCCAGGGGATCAGACAGACAGACAGACAGACAGAGATAAGGATGGCAAGCGTGCCTGGTCTTTCTTTCTTTATTATACTGTTGAAAAAATGTTTATTTATTTATTTATTTATTTTTATTTATGTATTTATTAGATATAAGTACACTGTAGCTGTCTTCAGACACTCTAGAAGAGGGTCTCATCTTCTGGAGAATCTAAATCCCTCTTATGGTCTTCATATGATGTACATAAACACAGCCTCACATATACTTCTAAAAATTTAAAGATGGGTGGGCCCACTGAAAGGGCTCAACAATTAACAGCATTGTCTCTTCTTCCAGAGAACGTGGGATCAACTACCAGCAACTATATGGTGGCCCATCTCAAGTTCCAGGGGATAAGACAGACAGACAGACAGACAGAGATAAGGATGGCAGGCCTGCCTGATTTTTCTTTCTTTCTTATCCTTATAAAAAATGATTATTTATTTGTTTATTTGTTTATTTATTTATTTATTTATTTATTTATCAGATATAAGTACACTGTAGCTCTCTTCAGACTCTCCAGAAGAGGGTGTCAGATTCTGGAGAATCTATATCCCTCTTATGGTCTGCATATGATGTACATGAACACAGCCTCACATATACTTCTAAAAATTTAAAGATGGGTGGGGCCACTGAAAGGGCTCAAAAATTAACAGCATTGTCTCCTCTTCCAGAGAACCTGGGATCAACTACCAGCAACTATATGGTGGCCCATCTCGAGTCCAAGGGGATCAGACAGACTGTAGACAGACAGAAAGACAGACAGAGATAAGGATGGCAGGCCTGCCTGGTTTTTCTTTCTTTCTTATCCTGTTTAAAAAATGTTTATTTATTTATTTATTTATTTATTTATTTATTTATTTATTTATTTATTTGATATAAGTACACTGTAGCTGTCTTCAGACACTCCAGAAGAGGGTTTCAGATTCTGGAGAATCTAAATCACATTTATGGTCTGCATAAGATGTACATAAACACAGCCTCACATATACTTCTAAATATTTAAAGATGGGTGGCGCCACTGAAAGGGCTCAACAATTAACAGCATTGTATCCTCTTCCAGAGAACCTGGGATCAACTACCAGCAACGCTATGGTGGCCCATCTACAGTTCCAGGGTATCAGACTGACAGATAGACAGACAGACAGAGATAAGGGTGGCAGGCCTGCCCGGTCTTTCTTACTTTCTTATCCTTTTAAAAAAATGTTTATTTATTTATTTATTTATTTATTTATTTATTTATTTATTTATTTATGTATTTATTAGATATAAGTAAACTGTAGCTGTCTTCAGACACTCCAGAAGAGGGTGTCAGATTCTGGAGAATCTAAATCCCTCTTATGGTCTGCATATGATGTACATAAACACAGCCTCACATATACTTCTAAAATTTTAAAGATGGGTGGGGCCACAGAAAGGGCTCAACAATTAACAGCATTGTCTCCTCTTCCAGAGAACCTTGGATAAACTACCAGCAACTATATGGTGGCCCATCTCCAGTTCTAGGGTATCACACAGACAGACAGACAGACAGAGATAAGGGTGGAAGGCTTGCCTGGTCTTTCTTTCTGTCTTATCCTTTTTAAAAAATGTTTATTTATTTATTTATTTATTTATTAGATATAAGTACACTGTAACTGTCTTCAGAAAATACAGAAGAGGGTGTCAGATTCTGGAGAATCTAAATCCCTCTTATGGTCTGCATATGATGTACATAAACACAGCCTCACATACCCTTCTAAAAATTTAAAGATGGGTGGGGCCACTGAAAGGGCTAAACAATTAACAGCATTGTCTCCTCTTCCAGAGAACCTGGGATCAACTACCAGCAACTATATGGTGGCCTATCTCCAGTTCCAAAGGATCATATAGATAGACAGACAGACAGACAGAGATAAGAATGGCAGGACTTCCTGGTGTTTCTTTCTTTCTTATCCTTTTTAAAAAATGTTTATTTATTTATTTATTCATGTATTTATTATATTTACGTACACTGTAGCTGTCTTCAGACACTCCAGAAGAGGGTGTCAGTTTCTGGAGAATCTAAATCACTCTTATGGTCTGAATATGATGTACATAAACCAGCCTCAGATATACTTATAAAAATTTAATGAAGGGTGGGGCCACTGAAAGGGCTCAATAATTTACAGCATTGTCTCCTCTTCCAGAGAACCTTGGATAAACTACCAGCAACTATATGGTGGCCCATATCCAGTACCAGAGGATCAGACAGACAGACAGACAGACAGACAGCGATAAGAATGGCAGGCCTGCCAGGTCTTTCTTTCTTTCTTGTCCTTTTTAAAAAATGTTTATTTATTTATGTATTTATTATATATAAGTACTCTGTAGCTATCTACAGACACTCCAGAAGAGGGTGTCAGATTCTGAAGAATCTAAAACCATCTTATGGTCTGCATATGATGTACATAAACACAGCCTCAGATATACTTCTAAAAATTTAAAGATGGGTGGGGCCACTGAAAGGGCTCAACAATTAACAGCATTGTCTCCTCTTCCAGAGAACCTGGGATCAACTACCAGCAACTATATAGTGGCCTATCTTCAGTTCCAAAGGATCATATAGAGAGACAGACAGACAGACAGAAATGAGGATGGCAGGCCTGCCTGGTCTTTCTTTCTTTCTTATCCATTTGAAAAAATGTTTACTTATTAATTAATTAATTTATTTATTTATTTATTTATTTATTTATTAGATATAAGTACACTGTAGCTGTCTTCAGACACTCCAGAAGAGGGTGTGAGATTCTGGAGAATCTAAATACCTCTTATGGTCTGCATATGGTGTACATAAACACAGACTCAAGTATACTTCTAAAAATTTAAAGATGGGTGGTGCCAAAGAATGGGCTCAACAATTAACAGCTTGTCTCCTCTTCCAGAGAACCTGGGATAAACTACCAGCAACTATATGGTGGCCCATCTGCAGTTCCAGAGATCAGACAGACAGACAGACAGACAGAGATAAGGATGGCAGGCCTGCCTGGTCTTTCTTTCTTACTTATCCTGTTTAAAAAATGTTTATTTATTTATTTATTTATTTATTTATTTATTTATTTATTTATGTATTTATTAGATATAAGTACACTGTAGCTGTCTTCAGACACTCCAGAAGAGGGTGTCAGATTCTGGAGAATTTAAATCACTCTTATGGTCTGCATATGATGTACATAAATACAGCCTCACATTTACCAATAAAAATTTAAAGATGGTTGGGGCCACTGAAAGGGCTCAACAATTCACAACATTGTCTCCTCTTCCAGAGAACCTGGGAAAAACTACCAGCAAATATATGGTGGCCCATATCCAGTTCCAGAGGATCAGACAGACAGACAGACAGACAGACAGTGATAAGGATGGCAGGCCTGCCTGATTTTTCTTTCTTTCTTATCCTTTTTAAAAAATGTTTATTTAATTATTAATTTATTTATGTATGTATTTATTAGATATAAGTACACTGTAGCTGTCTTCAGACACTCCAGTAGAGGGTGTCAGATTCTGAAGAATCTAAAACCATCTTATGGTCTGCATATGATGTACATAAACACAGCCTCAGATATACTTCTAAAATTTAATGAAGGGTGGGGCCACTGAAAGGGCTCAACAATTAACAGCATTATCTCCTCTTCCAGAGAACCTGGGATCAACTACCAGCAACTTTATGGTGGCCCATCTACAGTTCCAGGTGATCAGACAGACAGACAGACAGACAGAGATAAGGATGGCAGGCCTGCCATGTCTTTCTTTCTTACTTATCCTGTTTAAAAAATGTTTATTTATTTATTTATTTATTTATTTACGTATTTATTAGATATAAGTACACTGTAGCTGTCTTCAGACAGTCCAGAAAAGGGTGTCAATTCTGGAGAATCTAAATCCCTCTTATGGTCTGCATATGATGTACATAAACACAGCCTCACATATACTTCTAAACATTTAAAGATGGGTGGGGCCACTGAAAGGGCTCAACAATGAACAGCATTGTTTCCTCTTCCAGAGAACCTGGGAAAAACTAACAGCAAATATATGGTGGCCCTTATGCAGTTCCAAAGGTTCAGACAGAGAGACAGACAGACAGAGATAAGGATGGCAGGCCTGCCTGATTTTTCTTTCTTTCTTATCCTTTATAAAAAATGTTTATTTATTTATTAATTTATTTATTTATGTATTTATTAGATATAAGTACACTGTAGCTGTCTTCAGACACTCCAGTAGACGGTTTCAGATTCTGAAAAATCTAAAACCATCTTCTGGTCTGCATATGATGTACATAAACACAGCCTCAGATATACTTCAAAAAATTTAATGAAGGATGGGGCCACTGAAAGGGCTCAACAATTAACAGCATTATCTCCTCTTCCAGAGAACCTGGGATCAACTACCAGCAACTATATGGTGGCTCATCTCCAGTTCCCAGGGATCAGACAGACAGACAGACACACAGACAGAGATATCGATGGCAGGCCTGCCTGGTCTTTCTTTCTTTCTTATACTTTTTAAAAAATGTTTATTTATTTATTTATTCATGTATTTATTAGATATAAGTACACTGTAGCTGTCTTAGACACTCCAGAAGTGGGTGTCTGGTTCTGTAGAATCTAAATCCCTCTTATGGTCTGCATATGATGTACATAAACACAGCCTAACATACAGTTCTAAATATTTAAAAATGGGTGCGGCCATTGAAAGGGCTCAACAATGAACAGCATTGTCTCCTCTTCCAGAGAACCTCGGCTCAACTACCAGCAACTATATGGTGGCCCATCTCCAGTTCCAGGGGATCAGACAGACAGACAGTCAGACAGACAGAGATAAGGATGGCAGGACTGCCTGGTCTTTCTTTCTTTCTTATCCTTTTGAAAAAATGTTTACTTATTTATTTATTTATGTATTTATTAGATATAAGTAAACTGTAGCTGTCTTCAGACACTCCAGAAGAGGGTGTCAGATTCTGGAGAATCTAAATCCCTCTTATGGCCTGCATATGATGTACATAAACACAGACTCATGTATACTTCCAAAAATTTAAAGATGTGTGGGGCCACTGAGAGGGCTCAACAATTAACAGCATTGTCTCATCTTCCAGAGAACCTGGGATCAACTACCAGCAACTATATGGTGGCTCATCTCCAGTTCCAGTGGATCAGAAAGACAGAGAGACAGACAGACAGAGATAAGGATGGCAGGCCTGCCTGGTCTTTCTTTATTTCTTATCCTTTATAAAAAATGTTTATTTATTTTTTTATATATTTATTTATTTATTTATTTATTTATTTATTTATTAGATATAAGTACACTGTAGCCGTCTTCAGACACTCCAGAAGAGGGTGTCAGATTCTAGAGAATCTAAATCCCTCTTATGGTCTGCATATGATGTACATAAACACAGCCTCACATATACTTCTAAAAATTTAAAGAAAGGTGGGACCACTGAAAGGGCTCAACAATTAACATCACTGTCTCCACTTCCAGAGAACCTGGGATCAACTACCAGCAACTATATGGTGGCCAATCTGCAGTTCCAGGGGATCAGACAGACAGACAGACAGACAGAGATAAGGATGGCAGGCCTGCCAGGTCTTTCTTTCTTACTTATCCTGTTTAAAAAATGTTTATTTATTTATTTTTTTATGTATTTATGTATTTATTAGATATAAGTACACTGTAGCTGTTCAGACACTCCAGAAGAGTGTGTCAGATTCTGGAGAATCTAAATCCCTCTTATGGTCTGCATATGATGTACATAAACACAGCCTCACGTATAATTCTAAAAATTTAAAGATGGGTGGGACCACTGAAAGGGCTTAACAATTAACATCATTGTCTCCTCTTCCAAAGAACCTGGGATCAACTACCAGCAACTATATGGTGGCCCATATCCAGTTCCAAAGGTTCAGACAGACAGACAGACAGACAGAGATATGGATGGCAGGCCTGCCTGATTTTCTTTCTTTCTTATCCTTTATAAAAAATGTTTATTTATTTATTAATTTATTTATTTATGTATTTATTAGATATAAGTACACTGTAGCTGTCTTCAGACACTCCAGTAGACGGTGTCAGATTCTGAAAATCTAAAACCATCTTCTGGTCTGCATATGATGTACATAAACACAGCCTCAGATATACTTTAAAAAATTTAATGAAGGGTGTGGCCACTGAAAGGGCTCAACAATTATCAGCATTATCTCCTCTTCCAGAGAACCTGGGATCAACTACCATCAACTATATGGTGGCTCATTTCTAGTTCTCAGGGATCAGACAGACAGACAGACAGACACACAGACAGAGATATGGATGGCAGGCCTGCCTGGTCTTTCTTTCTTTCTTATCCTTTTTAAAAAATGTTTATTTATTTATTTATTTATTTATTTATTTATTTATTTATTAGATATAAGTACACTGTAGCTCTCTTAGACACTCCAGAAGAGGGTGTCAGGTTCTGGAGAATCTAAATCCCTCTTATGGTCTGCATATGATGTACATAAACACAGCCTCACATACAGTTCTAAATTTAAAGATGGGTGGGGCAATTGAAAGGGCTCAACAATGAACAGCATTGTCTCCTCTTCCAGAGAACCTGGGAAAAACTAACAGCAAATATATGGTGGCCCATATCCAGTTCCAGAGGTTCAGACAGACAGACAGACAGACAGAGATAAGGATGGCAGGCCTGCCTGATTTTTCTTTCTTTCTTATCCTTTATAAAAATGATTATTTATTTATTAATTTATTTATTTATGTATTTATTAGATATAAGTACACTGTAGCTGTCTTCAGACACTCCAGTAGACAGTGTCAGATTCTGAAAAATCTAAAACCATCTTCTGGTCTGCATATGATGAATATAAACACAGCCTCAGATATACTTAAAAAAATTTAATGAAGGGTGGGGCCACTGAAAGGGCTCAACAATTAACAGCATTATCTCCTCTTCCAGAGAACCTGGGATCAACTACCAGCAACTATATGGTGGCTCATTTCCAGTTCCCAGGGATCAGACAGACAGACAGACAGACACACAGACAGAGATATGGATGGCAGGCCTGCCTGATCTTTCTTTCTTGCTTATCCTTTTTAAAAAATGTTTATTTTTTATTTATTTATGTATCTATTAGATATAAGTACACTGTAGCTGTCTTTAGACACTCCAGAAGAGGGTGTCAGGTTCTGGAGAATCTAAATCCCTCTTATGGTCTGCATATGATGAACATAAACACAGCCTCACATACAGTTCTAAACATTTAAAGAATGGTGGGGCCATTGAAAGGGCTCAACAATGAACAGCATTGTCTCCTCTTCCAGAGAACCTCGGCTCAACTACCAGCAAATATATGGTGGCCCATCTCCAGTTCCCAGGGATCAGACAGACAGACAGACAGACAGACAGACAGAGATAAGGATGGCAGGCCTGCCTGGTCTTTCTTTCTTTCTTATCCTTTTTAAAAAATGTTTATTTAATTATTTATTTATGTATTTATTACATATAAGTACACTGTAGCTGTCTTCAGACACTCCAGAAGAGGGTGTCAGATTCTGGAGATTCTAAATCCCTCTTATGGCCTGCATATTATGTACATAAACACAGCCTCACATATATTTCTAAAAATTTATAGATGGGTGGGACCAATGAAAGGGCTCAACAGTTACCATCACTGTCTCCACTTCCAGAGAACCTTGGATCAACTATCAGCAACTATATAGTGGCCCACCTACAGTTCCAGGGGATCAGACAGGCTGTCAGACAGACAGACAGACAGACAGAGATAAGGATGGCAGGACTGCCTGGTCTTACTTTCTTTCTTATCCTGTTTAAAAAATGTTTATTTATTTATTTATTTACTTATTTATTTATTTATTTATTTATTTATTTATTTATTTATGTATTTATTAGATATAAGTACACTGTAGCTGTCTTAGACACTCCAGAAGAGGGTGTCAGGTTCTGTAGAATCTAAATCCCTCTTATGGTCTGCATATGATGTACATAAACACAGCCTAACATACAGTTTTAAATATTTAAAGATGGATGGGGCCATTGAAAGGGCTCAACAATGAACAGCATTGTCTCCTCTTCCAGAGAACCTCGGTTCAACTACCAGAAACTATATGGTGGCCCATCTCCAGTTCCAGGGGATCAGACAGACAGACAGACAGACAGAGATAAGGATGGCAGTCCTGCCTGGTCTTTCTTTCTTTCTTATCCTTTTGAAAAAATGTTTACTTATTTATTTATTTATGTATTTATTAGATATAAGTAAACTCTAGCTGTCTTCAAACACTCCAGAAGAGTGTGTCAGATTCTGGAGAATCTAAATCCCTCTTATGGCCTGCATATGATGTACATAAACACAGACTCATGTATACTTCCAAAAATTTAAAGATGTGTGGAGCCACTGAGAGGGCTCAACAATTAACAGCATTGTCTCATCTTCCAGAGAACCTGGGATCAACTACCAGCAACTATATGGTGGCCCATCTCCAGTTCCAGTGGATCAGAAAGACAGACAGAGATAAGGATGGCAGGCCTGCCTGGTCTTTCTTTATTTCTTATCCTTTATAAAAAATGTTTATTTATTTATTTATTTATTTATTTATTTATTTATTTATTTTTGTATTTATTAGATATAAGTACACTGTAGCCGTCTTCAGACACTCCAGAAGAGGGTGTCAGATTCTGGAGAATCTAAATCCCTCTTAAGGTCTGCATATGATGTACATAAACACAGCCTCACATATACTTCTAAAAATTTAAAGATGGGTGGGACCACTGAAAGGGCTCAACAATTAACATCACTGTCTCCACTTCCAGAGAACCTGGGATCAACTACCAGCAACTATATGGTGGCCCTTCTGCAGTTCCAGGGGATCAGACAGGCTGTCAGACAGACAGACAGACAGACAGAGATAAGGATGGCAGGACTGCCTGGTCTTACTTTCTTTCTTATCCTGTTTAAAAAATGTTTATTTATTTATTTATTTATTTATTTATTTATTTATTTATTAGATATAAGTACAATGTAGCTGTCTTCAGACACTCCAGAAGAGGGTGTCAGATTCTGGAGAATCTAAATCCCTCTTATGGTCTGCATATGATGTACATAAACACAGCCTCACATATACATCTAAAAATTTAAAGATGGGTGAGAGCAATGAAAGGGCTCAACAATTAACAGCATTGTCTCCTCTTCCAGAGAACCTGGGATCAACTACCAGCAACTATATGGTGGCCCATCTACAGTTCCAGGGGATCTGAAAGGCAGACAGACAGACAGACAGAGATGAGGATTGCAGGCCTCCCTGGTCTTTCTTTCTTTCTTGTCCTTTTTAAAAAATGTTTATTTATTTATGTATTTATTATATATAAGTACACTGTAGCTATCTACAGACACTCCAGAAGAGGGTGTCAGATTCTGAAGAATCAAAAACCATCTTATGGTCTGCATATGATGTACATTAACACAGCCTCAGATATACTTCTAAAAATTTAAAGATGGGTGGGGCCACTGAAAGGGCTCAACAATTAACAGCATTGTCTCCTCTTCCAGAGAACCTGGGATCAACTACCAGCAACTATATGGTGGCCTATCTTCAGTTCCAAAGGATCATATAGAGAGACAGACAGACAGACAGAGATGAGGATGGCAGGCCTGCCTGGTCTTTCTTTCTTTCTTATCCATTTGAAAAAATGTTTACTTATTAATTAATTAATTAATTAATTAATTAATTAATTTAGTTATTAGATATAAGTACACTGTAGCTGTCTTCAGACACTCCAGAAGATGGTGTCAGATTCTGGAGAATCTAAATACCTCTTATGGTCTGCATATGATGTACATAAACACAGACTCAAGTATACTTCTAAAAATTTAAAGATGGGTGGGGCCACTGAATGGGCTCAACAATTAACAGCGTTGTCTCCTCTTCCAGAGAACCTAAGATCAACTACCAGCAACTATATGGTGGCCCATCTGCAGTTCCAGGGGATCAGACAGACAGACAGACAGACAGAGATAAGGATGGCAGGCCTGCCTGGTCTTTCTTTCTTACTTATCCTGTTTAAAAAATGTTTATTTATTTATTTATTTTTTATTTATGTATTTATTAGATATAAGTACACTGTAACTGTCTTCAGACACTCCAGAAGAGGATGTCAGATACTGGAGAATTTAAATCACTCTTATGGTCTGCATATGATGTACATAAATACAGCCTCACATTTACCTCTAAATATTTAAAGATGGTTGGGGCCACTGAAAGGGCTCAACAATTCACAGCATTGTCTCCTCTTCCAGAGAACCTGGGAAAAACTACCAGCAAATATATGGTGGCCCATATCCAGTTCCAGAGGATCAGACAGACAGACAGACAGACAGACAGAGATAAGGATGGCAGGCCTGCCTGATTTTTCTTTCTTTCTTATCCTTTTTAAAAAATGTTTATTTATTTATTAATTTATTTATTTATGTATTTATTAGATATAAGTACACTGTAGCTGTCTTCAGACACTCCAGAAGGTTTTATAAAACCTTTATAAAAAGGTTTTATAAAAAGTGTTAAATTTTTTAAAAATTAAAAAAAAAATACCAGATCACCATCACACAGCATTGGCTGTCTTCAGGTTTATCCTTTCAGCCTCCAAAACAAAAAGCAATGGCTGGCTGTCTTCAGGTGTATCCTATTCTCCAGTCTTATTTCCAACCTAAGAGCTGGGCTGAGCTGCCTCATTATTTAATTGCAAACCTTCCTTGGTTTGTCTTTTCCATTTCTAAGACTAACAGGCTTTTTTCTATTTAGAGAATATGCTCATGACTGTACTTTAGATATAGTAAATAT
The DNA here is from genome assembly GCF_978045245.1 of Mus caroli. NCBI lineage: Eukaryota > Metazoa > Chordata > Mammalia > Rodentia > Muridae > Mus > Mus caroli. Next base: position 10,485,236 of record NW_028227278.1, on the reverse strand, counting down.
AACTGTTGCTTATAAAACTTGTTTTCTAGGAATTTTTAAAGGGCAATGGCAGAGTTTATTTTTTAAAAATATTTTGCATTTATTTATTTGTGTGAGTGATGAAGCTCAGGTCTTCAAACTCGTCAGGAGGTATGATTACCTCCCCTCTCTCTCAACCCCTCTCTCTCCTCTCTCAATGATTGTGTAAGAATGTTTTGCATGTGTATGCTGTGCCCACAGACTCCAGAACAGAGTATTAGATCCCCTGGAACTGGAGATGGGCCACCATATATAATACTGGTAATTGAGCCCAGGTTCTCTGGAAGAGGAGACAATGCTCTTAATTGTTGAGCCCTCTCTGTAGCCACATCTTTCTTTTTTTTTTTTTTTTTTTGAGTATATGTGAGGCTGTGTTTATATACATCATATGCAGACAATAAGAATGATTTAGATTCTTCAGAATCTGACACCCTCTTCTGGACTGTCTGAAGATAGCTACAGCATACTTAAATATAATAAATATATAAATCTTTAAAAAGAAAAAGAAAAGTAAAAAAGAAAGAACAGGCCTGCCATATGCATGTTCATAGAGGAAAATGGAAGAGACCCCAATCTAACCTCAGCAGGGTGCTTCCTTCTGGATGGTAGCTCACAGTTTCATCCCAGCAAGACAGGCAAATCACTGAGTTCAAGGACAGTAAGGTTCAGGACAGCCAAGGTTAGGAAGGAAAAGGGTCTATGTTGAGAATACAAACCGACAAAAATAAAACTAGGAAAAAGAAGTGACAGTGTAACTTGGGGTAGGGTACCAAAAAGAGAAAGCTTTCTGTTACCACTTACAAACAGCAGTAGACTTGCACCCTTCTGCCCAGGTCCCTGCCTTCCTTTCTAGGAATTCTAAGGATGCCAGGGGGTGGGGCAATCCAGATTAACTTTTTAATAACAAAGACTTGGTCTTTGATGTCTAGAGGAAGCCCTTCTCAGTGCCTTTAACTACCACTGAACTTTCAGGGCTGTGACTCAACTGTAACAAGGAACAGGGCTAAGAACCTGCAGCCTTTGAAAACAACTATTTTTTTAAAGAGGGGGACACAAATCAGCAGTAGAACCCCTCAGGTTCAGCCATAATACTTGTTAGGGAAACAGCCTCAATGTCCGGAGCTGAGGTCTCATGGGTGAACTGCTTCAAGCTCTGAGTATCATTGAAAGAAAGAAAAGTTATCATGTGGTTGCTTAATTTATTTATTTTATTATTTCTATTTTTTGTTTTCTTTTGTTTTGTTTTAGAAAAGGCCTCAGTCTGTAGCTATGGCTGACCTAGGACAGACTACATGTGTTAATTAGGGTTTCACAGCTGAGAAACAGACCATACCTATGTAAGACTTAGAAAACCCAACAGTCAGTGGTGGCTTGAGCTCTTAATGAGAGCACTCTGGAGGCAGAAGCAGTCAGTTTCTGAGTTCGAGGCCAGCCTGGTTAAAGACAGGGATAGGCAGGGCTAGGCAAGGCAGGGCTGGGCTAGGCTAGGCAAGGCAAGGGGCTAGGCTAGGCTACGCAAGGGGCTAGGCAAGACAGACTGACAGAGAGAAAGACAGACAAGGATGGAAGGCCTGCCTGGTATTTCTTTCTTCTTTATCCCTTTTAAAAAATGTTTATTTATTTATTTATTTATTTATTTATTTATTTATTTATGTATTTATTAGATATAAGTACACTGTAGCTGTCTTCAGACACTCCAGAAGAGTGTGTCAGATTCTGGAGAATCTAAATCCCTCTTATGGTCTGCATATGATGTACAAAAACACAGCCTCACATATACTTCTAAAAATTTAAAGATGGGTGGGGCCACTGAAAGGGCTCAACAATTAACAGCATTGTCTCCTCTTCCAGAGAACCTGGGATCAACTACCAGCAACTATAAGGTAGCCCATCTCCAGTTCCCGGGGATCAGACAGACAGACAGACAGACAGACAGACAGAGATAAGGATGGCAGGCCTGCCTGGTCTTTCTTTCTTACTTATCCTTTTTAAAACATGTTTTATTTCTTTATTTATGTATTTATTAGATATAAGTACATTGTAGCTGTCTTCAGACACTCCAGAAGAGTGTGTCAGATTCTGGAGAATCTAAATCCCTCTTATGGTCTGCATATGATGTACATAAACACAGCCTCACATATACTTCTAAAAATTTAAAGATGGGTGGGGCCACTGTAAGGGCTCAACAATTAACAGCATTGTCTCCTCTTCCAGAGAACCTGGGATCAAGTACCAGCAAAAATATGGTGGCCCATCTCCAGTTTCAGGGGATCAGACAGACAGACAGACAAACAGACAAGGATGGCAGGCCTGCCTGGTTTTTCTTTCTTTCTTATCCTTTTTAAAACATGTTTATTTATTTATTTATGTATTTATTAGATATAAGTACACTGTAGCTGTCTTCAGACACTCCAGAAGAGGGATCAGATTCTGGAGAATGTAAATCCCTTTTATGGTCTGCATATGATGTACATAAACACAGCCTCACAAATACTTCTAAAAATTTAAAGTGGGTGGTGCCACTGAAAGGGCTCAAAAATTTACAGCCTTGTCTCCTCTTGCAGAGAATCTGGGATCAACTACCAGCAACTATATGGTGGCCCACTCCAGTTCCAGGGTATCAGACAGACAGACAGACAGACAGAGATAAGGATGGCAGGCCTTCCTGGTCTTTCTTTTTTTCTTATCCTTTTTAATAATGCTTATTTATTTATTTATTTATGTATTTATTAGATATAAGTACACTGTAGCTGTCTTCAGACACTCCAGAAGAGAGAGTCAGATTCTGGAGAATCTAAATCCCTCTTATTGTCTGCATATGATGTACATAAACACAGCCTCACATTTACTTCTAAAAATTAAAGATGGGTGTTGCCACTGAACGGCTCAAAAATTAACAGCATTGTCTCCACTTCCAGAGAACCTGAGATCAACTACCAGCAACTATATGGTGGCCCATCTCCAGTTCCAGGGGATCAGACAGAGAGACAGACATACAGACAGATAGAGATAAGGATGGCAGGCCTGCTTCGTCTTTCTTTCTTTCTTATCCTTTTTAAGAAATGTTTATTTATTTATTTATGTATTCATTAGGTATAAGTACACTGTAGCTGTCTTCAGACATCAGGAAGAAGGTGTCAGATTCTGGAGAATCTAAATCCCTCTTATGGTCTGAATATGATGTACATAAACACAGACTCACATTTACTTCCAAAAATTAAAGATGTGTGGGGCCACTGTATGGGCTCAACCATTAACAGCATTGTCTCCTCTTCCAGAGAACCTGGGATCAACTACCAGCAACTATATGGTGGCCCATCTCCAGTTCCAGAGGATCAGATAGAGAGACAGACAGACAGACATATAGAGATAACGATGGCAGGCCTGCCTGGTCTTTCTTTCTTATCCTTTTTAAGAAATGTTTATTTACTTATTTATGTATTTATTAGATAAAAGTACACTGTAGCTATCTTCAGACACTCCAGAAGAGCGTGTCAGATTCTGGAGAATCTAAATCCCTCTTATGGTCTGCATATGATGTACATAAACACAGCCTCACATATACTTCTAAAAATTTACAGATGGGTGGAGCCACTGAAAGGGCTCAACAATTAACCACATTGTCTCCTCTTCCAGAGAACCTGGGTTCAACTTCCAGCACCTATATGGTGGCCCATCTCCAGTTCCAGGGTATCAGACAGATAGACAGACAGACAGACAGAGAAACAGAGATAAGGAAGGCAGGCCTCCCTGGTCTTTCTTTCTTTCTTATCCTTTTTAAAAAATGTTTATTTATATATTTATTTATTTATTTATTTATTTATTTATTTATTTATTAGATATAAGTACACTGTGTCTGTCTTCAGACACTCCAGAAGATGGTGTCAGATTCTGGAGAATCTAAATCCCTCTTATGGTCTGTATATGATGTACATAAACACAGCCTCACATATACTTCAAAAATTTAAAGATGTATGGGGTCACTGAAAGGGCTCAACAATTAACAGCATTATCTCCTCTTCCAGACAACCTGGGATCAACTACCAGAAACTATATGGTGGCTCATCTCCAGTTCTAAGGTATCAGACAGAAAGACAGACAGACAGACAGACAAGGGTGGCAGGCCTGCCTGTTTTTTTTTCTTTCTCATCCTTTTTAAAAATGTTTATTTATTTATTTATGTATTTATTAAATATAAGTACACTTTAGCGGTCCTCAGACACTCCAGGAGAGGGTGTCAGATTCTGGATAATCTAAATCCCTCTTATGGTGTGCATATGATGTACATAAACACAGACTCACATTTACTTCCAAAAATTTAAAGATGTGTGGGGCCACTGAAAGGGCTCAACCATTAACAGCATTGTCTCCTCTTCCAGAGAACCTGGGATCAACTACCAGCAACTATATTGTGGCCCATCTCCAGTTCCAGTGGATCAGAAAGACAGACAGACAGACAGACAGAGATAAGGATGCCAGGCCTGCCTGGTCTTTCTTTATTTCTTATCCTTTAAAAAAAATGTTTATTTATTTATTTATTTATTTATTTATTTATTTATTTATTTATGTATTTATTAGATATAAGTACACTGTAGCTGCCTTCAGACACTCCAGAAGAGGGTTTCAGATTCTGGAGAATCTAAATCCCTCTTATGGTCTGCATATGATGTACATAAACACAGCCTCACATATACTTCTAAAAATTTAAAGATTGGTGGGACCACTGAAAGGGCTCAACAATTACCATCACTGTCTCCACTTCCAGAGAACCTGGTATCAACTATCAGCAACTATATAGTGGCCCACCTCCAGTTCCAGGGGATCAGACAGACTGTCAGACAGACAGACAGAGATAAGGATGGCAGGCTTGCCTGGTCTTTCTTTCTTTCTTATCCTTTTGAAAAAATGTTTGCTTATTTATTTATTTATGTATTTATTAGATATAAGTACACTGTAGCTGTCTTCAGACACTCCAGAAGACGGTGTCAGATTCTGGAGAATCTAAATCCCTCTTTTGGCCTGCATATTATGTACATAAACACAGACTCACGTATACTTCTAAAAATTTAAAGATGTGTGGGGCCACTGAGAAGAATGGGAGGGTAGGGAAGTGGGGGGAGGTATGGGGGACTTTTGGGATAGCATTGGAAATGTAATTGAGGAAAATATGTAATAAAAAAAACAGTGAAAAACATAACAAAACAATTAACAGCATTGTCTCCTCTTCTAGAGAATCTGGGATCAACTACCAGCAACTATATGGTGGCCCTTCTCTAGTTCCAGGGTATCAGACAGACAGACAGAGATAAGGATGGCAGGCCTGCCTGGTCTTTCTTTCTTTCTTATCCTTTTTTAAAAAATGTTTATTTATATATATATATTTATTTATTTATTTATTTATTTATTTATTTATTTATTTATTTATTAGATATAAGTACACTGTAGCTATCTTTAGACACTCCAGAAGAGGGTGTCAGATTCTGGAGAATCTAAATCCCTCTTACGATCTGCATATGATGTATATAAACACAGCCTCACATTTTCTTCTAAAAATTTAAAGATGGGTGTGGCTTGGAATAAGATGAGTAACCCTGAAAAAGTCAAAAAATGAAAAATCACACTGTAGGATTTGGAATATGGTGAGAAACCCTGAAAAAGTCGAAAAATGAGAAAAGCATGCAGGAGTACCTGGAATATGGTGAGAAACACTGAAAAAGTCTTAAATGAGAATATCACACTCTAGGACTTGGAATATGGTGAGAAATCCTGAAAATGTCGAAAAATGAGAAAATCATGCAGTAGGACCCAGAATATGGAGAGAAACCCTGAAATAAATTTCAAAAAATAAGAAAATCACGCAGTAGGACCTGGAAGCTGGTGAGAAACCCTGAAAAAGTCGAAAAATGAGAAAATCAATCTGTAGGATCTGGAATATGGTGAGAAACCCTGAAAAAGTCGAAAAATGAGAAAATCACACTGTAGGACTTGGAATATGGTGAGAAACCCTGAAAAAGTCGAAAAATGAGAAAATCACGCAGTAGGACCTGGGATTTGGTGAGAAACACTGAAAAAGTCTTAAAATAGAAAATCACACTGTAGTACTTGGAATATGGTGAAAAATACTGAAAAAGTCTTAAAATGAGAAAATCACACCTTAGGACCTGGAATATGGTGAGAAACCCTGAAAAGGTCAAAAAATGAGAAAAATCACACTGTAGTACATGGAATATGGGTAGAAACTCTGAAAAAGTCGCAAATTATAAAATGACAGTGTAGGGCCTGGAATAGGTTGAGAAAACCTGAAATATTCGAAAAATGAGAAAATGACAATGTAGAATCTGGAATACCGTAAGAAACCCTGAAAAAGTTAAAAAATGAGAAAATCACACTCTAGGACTGGAATATGGTGAGAAACCCTGAAACATCGAAAAATGAGAAAATCATGTAGTAGGACCCAGAATATGGTGAGAAATCCTGAAAAAAGTCGAAAAATGAGAAAATCACGCAGTAGGACCTGGAAGCTGGTGAGAAACCCTGAAAAAGTCGAAAAATGAGAAAATCAAACTGTAGGACCTGGAATATGTTGAGAAACCCTGAAAAATACGAAAAAGGCAAAAATCACACTCTAGGACTTGGAATATGATGAGAAACCGTGAAAAAGTCAAAAAATGAAAAAATCACCCAGTAGGAACTGGAATGTGGTGAGAAACCCTGAAACAGTCGAAATATAAGAAAATCAAACTTGTAGTACATGCAATATGGTGACAAACACTGAAAAAGTCGAAAAATGAGAATATCACACTCTAGGATTTGGAATATGATGAGAAACCCTGAAAAATTCAAAAAATGAGAAAATCACACTGTAGGACTTGGAATATGGTGAGAAACCCTCAAAAAGTCGAAAAATGAGAAAATCATGCACTAGGACCCAGAATATGATGAGAAACACAGAAAAAGTCTTAAAATGAGAAAATCACACTGTAGGACCTGGAATATGGTAAGAAACCCTGAAAATGTCGAAAAATGAGAAAATGACACTGTAGGAGCTGGAATATGGTGAGAAGTCATGAAAAAGTCAAAAAAAAAAAAAAAGAAATACACACTTGTAGGACTTGCAATATGGTGAGAGACCCTGAAAAAGTCTTAAAATGAGAAAATCACACTGTAGGACTTGGGATATGGTGAGAAACCCTGAAAAAGTCGAAAAATTAGAAAATCAAACTGTAGTACCTGGTATATGGTGAGAAACACTAAAAAAGTATTAAAATGAGAAAATCACACAGTAGGACCTGGAATATGGTGAGAAACCCTGAAACAGTTCAAAAATAAGAAAATAAAACTTGTAGTACATGCAATATGGTGAGAAACACTGAAAAAGTCGAAAAATGAGAATATCACACTCTAGGACTTGGAATATGATGAGAAACCCAGAAAAAGTCTAAAAATGAGAAAATCACACTGTAGGACTTGGAATATGGTGAGAAACCCTGAAAAAGTCGAAAAATGAGAAAATCACACTGTAGTACCTAGAATATGGTGAGAAACACTGAAAAAGTCTAAAAATAAGATAAAACTTGTAGTACCTGAAATATGATGAGAAACCCTGAAAAAGTCAAAAAATTAGAAAATCAAATTGTAGGAACTGGAATATGCTGAGAATCCCTGAAAAATTCGAAAAATGCGAAAATCACACTCTAGGACTTGGAATACGATGAGAAACCCTGAAAAAGTCAAAAAATGAGAAAATCACACTGTAGTACCTGGAATATGGTGAGAAACACTGAAAAAGTCTAAAAATAAGATAAAACTTGTAGTACCTGAAATATGGTGAGGAACCCTAAAAAAGTCGAAAAATGAGAAAATCACACTGTAGGACTTCGATTATGATGAGAAACCGTGAAAAAGTAAAAAAATGAGAAAAATACACTGTAGGAGCTGGAATATGGAGAGAAACCCTGAAAAGGTTAAAAAATTAGAATATCACAATTGTAGGACCTCCAATATGGTGAGAAACCCTGAAAAAGTCGAAAAATGAGAAAACCACACTGTAGGACCTGGAATATGGTGAGAAACACTGAAAAATTCAAAAAATGAGAAAATCACACAGTAGGAACTAAATATGTTGAGAAACCGTGAAACAGTCGAAATATAAGAAAATCAAACTTGAAGTACCTGCAATATGGTGAGAAACCCTGAAAAAGTCGAAAAATGAAAAAATCACACTGTAGGATTTGGAATATGATGAGAAACCATGAAAAAGTCAAAAATGAGAAAAATATACTGTAGGAGTTGGAATGTGGTGAGAAAAACTGAAAAAGTCGAAGAATAAGAAAATCACACATGTAGGACCTCCAATATGGTGAGAAACCCTGAAAAAGTCGAAAAATGAGAAAATTACAGAGTAGGACATGGAATATGGTAAGAAACCCTTTAAAAGTCAGAAAAAGAGAAAATCACACTGTAGGATTTGGAATATGATGAGAAAACCTGAAAAAGTCAAAAAATGAGAAAATCACACTGTAGTACCTGGAATATTGTGAGAAAACACTGAAAAAGTCTAAAAATGAGAAAATCACACAGTAGGACTTGGAATATGGTGAGAAACCCTGAAACAGTCGAAAAATAAGAAAATCAAACTTGTAGTACCTGCAATATGGTGAGAAAACCTGAAAAAGTCGACAAATGAGAAAATCATACTGTAGGACCTGCAATAGGGTGAGAAATTCTGAAAAAGTCAAAAAATGATAAAATCACACTGTAGGACCTGGAATATGGTGAGAAAACATGAAAAATTCAAAAAGGAGAAAATCACACTCTAGGATTTGAAATATGATGAGAAAACCTGAAAAAGTCCAAAAATGAGAAAATCACACTGTAGGACTTCGAATATGGTGAGAAACTCTGAAAAAGTCAAAAAATGAGAAAATCACCCTGTAGGACTTGGAATATGGTGAGAAACCCTGAAAAAGTCAAAAATGAGAAAAATCACACTGTAGTACATGGAATATGGTGAGAAACTCTGAAAAAGTCGCAAATTAGAAAATGACAGTGTAGGACCTGGAATATGTTGAGAAAACCTGAAATATTCAAAAAATGAGAAAATGACAATGTAGAACCTGGAATAAGTAAGAAACCCCGAAAATTTTAAAAAAAGAGAAAATCGCACTGTAGGACCTGGAATATGGTGAGAAACAGTGAAAAAGTCAAAAAATGAGAATATCACACTCTAGGACTTGTAATATGGTGAGAAACCCTGAAAAAGTCAAAACATGAGAAATTCATGCAGTAGGACCCAGAATATGGTGAGAAACCCTGAAAGAAGTCGGAAAATGAGAAAATCAGGCAGTAGGACTTGGAAGCTAGTGAGAAACCCTGAAAAAGATGAAAAGTGAGAATAACAAAACTGTAGGACCTGGAATATGTTGAGAAACCCTGAAAAATTCGAAAAAAGCAAAAATCACACTCTAGGACTTGGAATGTGATGAGAAATCCTGAAAAAGTAAAAAAATGAGAAAATCACACTGTAGTACCTGGAATATGGTAAAAAAGTATTAAAATGAGGAAAATCACACAGTAGGACCTGGAATATGGTGAGAAACTCTGAATAAGTCGAAAACATGAGAAAATCACGCAGTAGCCTGGAATATGGTGAGAAACCCTGAAAAAGTCGAAAATTAGAAAATCACGCAGTAGTACTTGGAATATGGTGAGAAACACTGAAAAAGTCTTAAAATGAGAAAATCACACTGTAGGACCTGGAATATGGTGAGAAACTCTGAAAATGTCGAAAAATAAGAAATTCACACTTGTAGGACCTGCAATATGGTGAGAAACTCTGAAAAAGTCAAAAAATGAGAAAATCACACTGTAGGACTTGGAATAAAATGAGAAACCGTGAAAAAGACTAAAAATGACAAAAGTACACGGTAGGAGATGGAATATGGAGAGAAACCGTTAAAAAGTAGAAAAATAAGATATACACACTTGTAGGACATGCAATATGGTGAGAGACCCTGAAAAAGTCTTAAATGAGAAAATCACACTGTAGTACCTGGAATATGGTGAGAAACCCTGAAAAAGTCCAAAAATAAGAAATTCACACGTGTAGGACCTGCAATATGGTGAGAAACCCTGAAAAAGTTGAAAAATGAGAAAATCACACTGTAGGACTTGGAATAAGATGAGACACCCTGAAAAAGTCAAAAAATGAGAAAATTTCACTGTAGGACTTGGATTAAGATGAGAAACCCTGAAAAAGTTGAAAAATGAGAAAATCACAATGTAGAAGATGGAATATGGTGAGCAATCCTGAAAAAGTCAAAAAATGAGAAAATCACACTGTGGAACCTGGAATATGGTGAGAAACTCTGAAAAAGGCGAAAAATTGGAAAAATCACACTCTAGGGACTTGGAATATGATGAGAAACCCTGAAAAAGTCAAAAATGAGAAAATCAGACTGTAGTAGCTGGAATATGGTGAGAAACATGGAAAAAGTCTCAAATGAGAAAATCACACAGTTGGACCTGCAATATGGTGAGAAACACTGAAACAGTCGAAAAATAAGAAAATCAAACTTGTAGTCCCTGCAATATGGTGAGAAACCCTGAAAAATTCCAAAAATGAGAAAATCACACTGTAAGATTTAGAATATGATGAGAAACACTGAAAAAAGTCAAAAAAATGAGAAAAATACACTGTAGAAGCTGGAATATGGTGAGTAAACCCTGAAAAAGTCGAAAAATAAGAAAATCACACTTGTAGAACCTCCAATATGTTGAGAAACCCTGAAAAAGTCTTAAAATGAGAAAATCACACTGTAGGACTTGGAATAAGATGAGAAACCCTAAAAAAGTCGAAAAATGAGAAAAATACACTGAAGGAGTTGGAATATGTTGAGAAACCCTGAAAAAGTCTTAAAATGAGAAAATCGCACTGTAGGACCTGGAATATGGTGAGAAACCCTGAAATATCGAAAAAAAGAAAATCAAACTTGTAGTACCTGTAATATGGTGAGAAACCCTGAAAAAGTCAAAAAATGAGAAAATCACAATATAGGACTTGGAATAAGATGAGATTCTGTGAAAAAGACAAAAAAATGACAAAAACACACTGTAGGAGCTTGAATATGGTGAGAAACCCTGAAAAAGTCCAAAAATAAGAAATTCACACTTGTAGGACCTGCAATATGGTGAGAAACCCTGAAAAAAGTCGAAGAATGAGAAAATCACACTGTAGGAGTTGGAATATGGTGAGAAACCCTGAAAAAGTCGAAAAATGAGAAAATCATGGACTAGGACCCAGAATATGATGAGAAACCCAGAAAAAGTCTTAAAATGAGAAAATCACACTGTAGGACCTGGAATATGGTAAGAAACCCTGAAAATGTCGAAAAATGAGAAAATGACACTGTAGGAGCTGGAATATGTTGAGAAGTCCTGAAAAAAGCCAAAAAAAAAAAAAAAAAAGAAATACAAACTTGTAGGACTTGTAGGGACTTGCAATATGGTGAGAGACCCTGAAAAAGTCTTAAAATGAGAAAATCACACTGTAGGACATGGAATATGGTAAGAAACCTTGAAAAAGTCAAAAAATGAGAACTATCACACTGTAGTACCTGGAATATGGTGAGAAACACTAAAAAAGTATTAAAATGTGAAAATCACACTGTAGGACCTGGAATATGGTGAGAAACCCTGAAACAGTCCAAAAATAAGAAAATAAAACTTGTAGTACATGCAATATGGTGACAAACACTGAAAAAGTCGAAAAATGAGAATATCACACTGTAGGACCTGGAATATGGTGAAGAAACCCTGAAACAGTCCAAAAATAAGAAAATAAAACTTGTAGTACATGCAATATGGTGAGAAACACTGAAAAAGTCGAAAAATGAGAATATCACACTGTAGGACTTGGAATATGGTGAGAAACCCTGAAAAAGACGAAAATGAGAAAATCACACTGTAGTACATGGAATATGGTGAGAAACACTGAAAAAGTCTAAAATAAGATAAAAGTTGTAGTACCTGAAATATGGTGAGAAACCCTGAAAAAGTCGAAAAATGAGAAAATCACACTGTAGGACTTCGAATATGATGAGAAACCGTGAAAAAGTAAAAAAAATAAGAAAAATACACTATAGGAACTGGAATATGGAGAGAAACCCTGAAAAGGTTAAAAAATTAGAAAATCACAATTGTAGGACCTCCAATATGGTGAGAAACCCTGAAAAAGTTGAAAAATGAAAAAAACACACTGTAGGACCTGGAATATGGTGAGGAAACACTGAAAAATTCAAAAAATGAGAAAATCACACCGTAGGACCTGAAATATGGAGAGAAACCGTGAAACAGTCGAAATATAAGAAAATCAAACTTGAAGTACCTGCAATATGGTGAGAAACCCTGAAAAAGTCGAAAAATGAAAAAATCACACTGTAGGATTTGGAATATGATGAGAAACCATGAAAAAGTCAAAAATGAGAAAAATATACTGTAGGAGTTGGAATGTGGTGAGAAAACCTGAAAAAGTCGAAGAATAAGAAAATCACACAAGTAGGACCTCCAATATGGTGAGAAACCCTGAAAAAGTCGAAAAATGAGACAATTACAGACTAGGACATGGAATATGGTAAGAAACCCCTTTAAAAGTCGGAAAAAGAGAAAATCACACTGTAGGATTTGGAATATGATGAGAAAACCTGAAAAAGTCAAAAAATGAGAAAATCACACTGTAGTACCTGGAATATTGTGAGAAAACACTGAAAAAGTCTAAAAATGAGAAAATCACACAGTAGGACTTGGAATATGGTGAGAAACCCTGAAAAAGTCAAAAAATGAGAAAAATCACACTGTAGTACATGGAATATGGTGAGAAACTCTGAAAAAGTCGCAAATTAGAAAATGACAGTGTAGGACCTGGAATATGTTGAGAAAACCTGAAATATTCAAAAAATGAGAAAATGACAATGTAGAACCTGGAATAAGTAAGAAACCCCGAAAATTTTAAAAAAAGAGAAAATCGCACTGTAGGACCTGGAATATGGTGAGAAACAGTGAAAAAGTCAAAAAATGAGAATATCACACTCTAGGACTTGTAATATGGTGAGAAACCCTGAAAAAGTCAAAACATGAGAAATTCATGCAGTAGGACCCAGAATATGGTGAGAAACCCTGAAAGAAGTCGGAAAATGAGAAAATCAGGC
>NW_028227278.1:10427905-10471913 GCF_978045245.1 Mus caroli | reverse complement strand
CAGGTCCTACAGTGTGTTTTTCTCATTTTTCAACTTTTTCAGGGTTTCTCACCATATTGGAGGTCCTACAATTGTAATTTTCTAATTTTTTAACCTTTTCAGGGTTTCTCTCCATATTCCAGTTCCTATAGTGTATTTTTCTTATTTTTTTTTACTTTTTCACGGTTTCTCATCATATTCGAAGTCCTACAGTGTGATTTTCTCATTTTTCGACTTTTTCAGGGTTTCTCACCATATTTCAGGTACTACAAGTTTTATCTTATTTTTAGACTTTTTCAGGGTTTCTTACCATATTCCAAGTCCTACAGTGTGATATACTCATTTTTCGACTTTTTCAGTTTTTCTCACCATATTGCATGTACTACAAGTTTTATTTTCTTATTTTTGGACTGTTTCAGGGTTTCTCACCATATTCCAGGTCCTACAGTGTGATATTCTCATTTTTCGACTTTTTCAGTGTTTGTCACCATATTGCATGTACTACAAGTTTTATTTTCTTATTTTTGGACTGTTTCAGGGTTTCTCACCATATTCCAGGTCCTACAGTGTGATTTTCACATTTTAATACTTTTTAGTGTTTCTCACCATATACCAGGTACTACAGTGTGATTTTCTCATTTTTTGAATTTTTCAGGGTTTCTCATCATATTCCAAGTCCTACAGTGTGATTTTCTCATTTTAAGACTTTTTCAGGGTCTCTCACCATATTGCAAGTCCTACAAGTCCTACAAGTTTGTATTTCTTTTTTTTTTTTTTTTTTTGGCTTTTTTCATGACTTCTCAACATATTCCAGCTCCTACAGTGTCATTTTCTCATTTTTCGACATTTTCAGGGTTTCTTACCATATTCCAGGTCCTACAGTGTGATTTTCTCATTTTAAGACTTTTTCTGGGTTTCTCATCATATTCTGGGTCCTAGTCCATGATTTTCTCATTTTTCGACTTTTTCAGGGTTTCTCACCATATTCCAACTCCTACAGTGTGATTTTCTCATTCTTCGACTTTTTCAGGGTTTCTCACCATATTGCAGGTCCTACAAGTGTGAATTTCTTATTTTTGGACTTTTCAGGGTTTCTCACCATATTCAAGCTCCTACAGTGTGTTTTTGTCATTTTTTTGTCTTTTTCACAGAATCTCATCTTATTCCAAGTCCTATATTGTGATTTTCTCATTTTTTGACTTTTTCAGGGTTTCTCACCATATTACAGGTACTACAAGTTTGATTTTCTTTTTTTCGATATTTCAGGGTTTCTCACCATATTCCAGGTCCTACAGTGCGATTTTCTCATTTAAGACTTTTTCAGGGTTTCTCAACATATTCCAACTCCTTCAGTGTATTTTTCTCATTTTTCGACTTTTTTAGGGTTTCTCATCTTATTCCAAGTCCTACAGTGTGATTTTCTCATTTTAAGACTTTTTCAGGGTTTCTCAACATGTTGGAGGTTCTACAAGTGTGATTTTCTTATTTTTCGACTTTTTCAGGGTTTACTCACCATATTCCAGCTTCTACAGTGTATTTTTCTCATTTTTTTACTTTTTCAGTGTTTCTCATCATATTCTAAATCTTACAGTGTGATTTTCTCATTTTTGGAATTTTTCAGGGTTTCTCACCATATTGCAGGGACTACAAGTTTGATTTCTTATTTTTCGACTGTTTCAGTGTTTCTCACCATATTGCAGGTCCAACTGTGTGATTTTCTCATTTTGAGACTTTTTCAATGTTTCTCACCATATTCCAGCTACTACAGTCTGATTTTCTCACTTTTGACTTTTTCAGGGTTTCTCATCATATTCCAAGTCCTAGAGTGTGATTTTTCCAATTTTTCGCCTTATTCAGAGTTTCTCACCATATTCCAGGTTCCACAGTGTGATTTTCTCATTTTTTGACTTTTTCAGGATTGCTCACCATATTCCATCTTCTACATTGTGATTTTCTCATTTTTCAACTTTTTCAGGGTTTCTCATCTTATTCCAAGTCCTACAGTGAAATTTTCTCATTTTTTGACTTTTTCAGGGTGTCTCATCTTATTCCAAGTCCTACAGTGTGATTTTCTAATTTTTCAACTTTTTCAGGGTTTCTCACCATATTGCAGGTCCTACACGTGTGAATTTCTTATTTTTGGACTTTTTCAGGGTTTCTCACCATATTCCAGGTACTACAGTGTGATTTTCTCATTTAAGACTTTTTCAGGGTCTCTCACCATATTGCATGTCCTACAAGTGTGTATATCTTATTTTTCTACTTTTTAACGGTTTCTCTCCATATTCCATCTCCTACCGTGTACTTTTGTCATTTTTTGTCTTTTTCACGGTTTCTCATTTTATTCCAAGTCCTACAGTGTGATTTTCTCATTTTTTGACTTTTTCAGGGTTTCTCATCATATTGCAGGTCCTACAAGTGTGAATTTCTTATTTTTCGACATTTTCAGAGTTTCTCACCATATTCCAGGTCCTACAGTGTGATTTTCTCATTTTAAGACTTTTTCAGTGTTTCTCACCATATTCCAGGTACTACTGCGTGATTTTCTAATTTTCGACTTTTTCAGGGTTTCTCACCATATTCCAGGCTACTGCGTGATTTTCTCATGTTTTTGACTTTTTCAGAGTTTCTCACCATATTCCAAGTCCTACTGTGTGATTTTCTCATTTTAATACTTTTTTACCATATTCCAGGTACTACAGTGTGATTTTCTCATTTTTTTACTTTTTCAGGATTTCTCATCACATTCCAAGTCCTAGAGTGTGATTTTTGCTTTTTTCGAATTTTTCAGGGTTTCTCAACAGATTCCAGGTCCTACAGTTTGTTATTCTCACTTTTCGTCTTTTTCAGGGTTTCTCACTAGCTTCCAAGTCCTACTGCCTGATTTTCTCATTTTCCGACTTCTTTCAGGGTTTCTCACCATATTCTGGGTCCTACTGCATGAATTTCTCATGTTTTGACTTTTTCAGGGTTTCTCACCATATTACAAGTCCTAGAGTGTGATATTCTCATTTTTTGACTTTTTCACTGTTTCTCACCATATTCCAGGTCCTACAGTGCGATTTTCTCTTTTTTAAAATTTTCGGGGTTTCTTACTTATTCCAGGTTCTACATTGTCATTTTCTCATTTTTTGAATATTTCAGGTTTTCTCAACATATTCCAGGTCCTACACTGTCATTTTCTAATTTGCGACTTTTTCAGAGTTTCTCACCATATTCCATGTACTACAGTGTGATTTTTCTCATTTTTTGACTTTTTCAGGGTTTCTCACCATATTCCAAGTCCTACTGTGTGATTTTCTCATTTTTAGACTTTTTCAGTTTTTTCTCACAATATTCCAGGTACTACAGTGTGATTTTCTCATTTTTTGACTTTTTCAGGTTTTCTCATCATATTCCAAATCCTACAGTGTGATTTTCTCTTTTTCCGACTTTTAAAGGGTTTCTTACCATATTCCATGTCCTAGTCTGTAATTGTCTCATTTTTCGACTTTTTCAGGGTTTCTCACCATATTGGAGGTCCTACTTGTGTGATTTTCTTATTCTTCGACTTTTTCAGGTTTTCTCACCACATTCCAACTCCTACAGTATATTTTTCTCATTTTTGACTTTTTCATGGTTTCTCATCATATTCCAAATCCTACAGTGTGATTTTTTCATTTTTCGACTTTTTCAGGGTTTCTCACCATATTGCAGGTACTTCAAGTTTGATTTTCTTATATTTCGACTGTTTCACGGTTTCTCTCCATATTTCAGGTCCTACTGTGTGATTTTCTCATTTTTTGAATTTTTCAGTGTTTCTCACCATATTCCAGGTCCTACAGTGTGTTTTTTTCATTTTTCAACTTTTTCAGGGTTTCTCACAATATTGGAGGTCCTACAATTGTGATTTTCTAATTTTTTAACCTTTTCA
This sequence comes from Mus caroli, assembly GCF_978045245.1. NCBI lineage: Eukaryota > Metazoa > Chordata > Mammalia > Rodentia > Muridae > Mus > Mus caroli. The sequence goes on along the minus strand of NW_028227278.1, from coordinate 10,468,021 downwards.
GGGTTTCTCTCCATATTCCAGTTCCTATAGTGTATTTTTCTTATTTTTTTTACTTTTTCACGGTTTCTCATCATATTCGAAGTCCTACAGTGTGATTTTCTCATTTTTCGACTTTTTCAGGGTTTCTCACCATATTTCAGGTACTACAACTTTTATCTTATTTTTAGACTTTTTCAGTGTTTCTCACCATATTCCATGTACTACAGTGTGATTTTCTCATTTTTCGTCTTTTTCAGGGTTTCTCACCATATTCCAAGTCCTACAGTGTGATATTCTCATTTTTCGACTTTTTCAGTGTTTCTCACCATATTGCATGTACTACAAGTTTTATTTTCTTATTTTTGGACTGTTTCAGGGTTTCTCACCATATTCCAGGTCCTACAGTGTGATTTTCTCATTTTAATACTTTTTTAGTGTTTCTCACCATATACCAGGTACTACAGTGTGATTTTCTCATTTTTTGAATTTTTCAGAGTTTCTCACCATATTCCAAGTCCTACTGTGTGATTTTCTCATTTTAATACTTTTTTACCATATTCCAGGTACTACAGTGTGATTTTCTCATTTTTTTACTTTTTCAGGATTTCTCATCACATTCCAAGTCCTAGAGTGTGATTTTTGCTTTTTTCGAATTTTTCAGGGTTTCTCAACAGATTCCAGGTCCTACAGTTTGTTATTCTCACTTTTCGTCTTTTTCAGGGTTTCTCACTAGCTTCCAAGTCCTACTGCCTGATTTTCTCATTTTCCGACTTCTTTCAGGGTTTCTCACCATATTCTGGGTCCTACTGCATGAATTTCTCATGTTTTGACTTTTTCAGGGTTTCTCACCATATTACAAGTCCTAGAGTGTGATATTCTCATTTTTTGACTTTTTCACTGTTTCTCACCATATTCCAGGTCCTACAGTGCGATTTTCTCTTTTTTAAAATTTTCGGGGTTTCTTACTTATTCCAGGTTCTACATTGTCATTTTCTCATTTTTTGAATATTTCAGGTTTTCTCAACATATTCCAGGTCCTACACTGTCATTTTCTAATTTGCGACTTTTTCAGAGTTTCTCACCATATTCCATGTACTACAGTGTGATTTTTCTCATTTTTTGACTTTTTCAGGGTTTCTCACCATATTCCAAGTCCTACTGTGTGATTTTCTCATTTTTAGACTTTTTCAGTTTTTTCTCACAATATTCCAGGTACTACAGTGTGATTTTCTCATTTTTTGACTTTTTCAGGTTTTCTCATCATATTCCAAATCCTACAGTGTGATTTTCTCTTTTTCCGACTTTTAAAGGGTTTCTTACCATATTCCATGTCCTAGTCTGTAATTGTCTCATTTTTCGACTTTTTCAGGGTTTCTCACCATATTGGAGGTCCTACTTGTGTGATTTTCTTATTCTTCGACTTTTTCAGGTTTTCTCACCACATTCCAACTCCTACAGTATATTTTTCTCATTTTTGACTTTTTCATGGTTTCTCATCATATTCCAAATCCTACAGTGTGATTTTTTCATTTTTCGACTTTTTCAGGGTTTCTCACCATATTGCAGGTACTTCAAGTTTGATTTTCTTATATTTCGACTGTTTCACGGTTTCTCTCCATATTTCAGGTCCTACTGTGTGATTTTCTCATTTTTTGAATTTTTCAGTGTTTCTCACCATATTCCAGGTCCTACAGTGTGTTTTTTTCATTTTTCAACTTTTTCAGGGTTTCTCACCATATTGGAGGTCCTACAATTGTGATTTTCTAATTTTTTAACCTTTTCAGGGTTTCTCTCCATATTCCAGTTCCTATAGTGTATTTTTCTTATTTTTTTTACTTTTTCACGGTTTCTCATCATATTCGAAGTCCTACAGTGTGATTTTCTCATTTTTCGACTTTTTCAGGGTTTCTCACCATATTTCAGGTACTACAACTTTTATCTTATTTTTAGACTTTTTCAGTGTTTCTCACCATATTCCATGTACTACAGTGTGATTTTCTCATTTTTCGTCTTTTTCAGGGTTTCTCACCATATTCCAAGTCCTACAGTGTGATATTCTCATTTTTCGACTTTTTCAGTGTTTCTCACCATATTGCATGTACTACAAGTTTTATTTTCTTATTTTTGGACTGTTTCAGGGTTTCTCACCATATTCCAGGTCCTACAGTGTGATATTCTCATTTTTCGACTTTTTCAGTGTTTGTCACCATATTGCATGTACTACAAGTTTTATTTTCTTATTTTTGGACTGTTTCAGGGTTTCTCACCATATTCCAGGTCCTACAGTGTGATTTTCACATTTTAATACTTTTTTAGTGTTTCTCACCATATACCAGGTACTACAGTGTGATAGTTCTCATTTTTTGACTTTTTCAAGGTTTCTTACCATATTCCATGTCCTACAGTGTGATTTTCTCATTTTAAGACTTTTTCAGGGTCTCTCACCATATTGCAAGTCCTACAAGTCCTACAAGTTTGTATTTCTTTTTTTTTTTTTTTTTGGCTTTTTTCAGGACTTCTCAACATATTCCAGCTCCTACAGTGTCATTTTCTCATTTTTCGACATTTTCAGGGTTTCTTACCATATTCCAGGTCCTACAGTGTGATTTTCTCATTTTAAGACTTTTTCTGGGTTTCTCATCATATTCTGGGTCCTAGTCCATGATTTTCTCATTTTTCGACTTTTTCAGGGTTTCTCACCATATTCCAACTCCTACAGTGTGATTTTCTCATTCTTCGACTTTTTCAGGGTTTCTCACCATATTGCAGGTCCTACAAGTGTGAATTTCTTATTTTTGGACTTTTTCAGGGTTTCTCACCATATTCAAGCTCCTACAGTGTGTTTTTGTCATTTTTTTGTCTTTTTCACAGAATCTCATCTTATTCCAAGTCCTATATTGTGATTTTCTCATTTTTTGACTTTTTCAGGGTTTCTCACCATATTACAGGTACTACAAGTTTGATTTTCTTTTTTTCGATATTTCAGGGTTTCTCACCATATTCCAGGTCCTACAGTGCGATTTTCTCATTTTAAGACTTTTTTAGGGTTTCTCAACATATTCCAACTCCTTCAGTGTATTTTTCTCATTTTTCGACTTTTTTAGGGTTTCTCATCTTATTCCAAGTCCTACAGTGTGATTTTCTCATTTTAAGACTTTTTCAGGGTTTCTCAACATATTGGAGGTTCTACAAGTGTGATTTTCTTATTTTTCGACTTTTTCTGGGTTTACTCACCATATTCCAGCTTCTACAGTGTATTTTTCTCATTTTTTGACTTTTTCAGTGTTTCTCATCATATTCTAAATCTTACAGTGTGATTTTCTCATTTTTGGAATTTTTCAGGGTTTCTCACCATATTGCAGGGACTACAAGTTTGATTTTCTTATTTTTCGACTGTTTCAGTGTTTCTCACCATATTGCAGGTCCAACTGTGTGATTTTCTCATTTTGAGACTTTTTCCATGTTTCTCACCATATTCCAGCTACTAGAGTCTGATTTTCTCATTTTTGACTTTTTCAGGGTTTCTCATCATATTCCAAGTCCTAGAGTGTGATTTTTCCAATTTTTCGCCTTTTTCAGAGTTTCTCACCATATTCCAGGTTCCACAGTGTGATTTTCTCATTTTTTGACTTTTTCAGGATTGCTCACCATATTCCATCTTCTACATTGTGATTTTCTCATTTTTCAACTTTTTCAGGGTTTCTCATCTTAATCCAAGTCCTACAGTGAAATTTTCTCATTTTTTGACTTTTTCAGGGTGTCTCATCTTATTCCAAGTCCTACAGTGTGATTTTCTCATTTTTCAACTTTTTTAGGGTTTCTCACCATATTGCAGGTCCTACACGTGTGAATTTCTTATTTTTGGACTTTTTCAGGTTTTCTCACCATATTCCAGGTACTACAGTGTGATTTTCTCATTTAAGACTTTTTCAGGGTCTCTCACCATATTGCATGTCCTACAAGTGTGTATATCTTATTTTTCTACTTTTTAACGGTTTCTCTCCATATTCCATCTCCTACCGTGTACTTTTGTCATTTTTAGTCTTTTTCACGGTTTCTCATTTTATTCCAAGTCCTACAGTGTGATTTTCTCATTTTTTGACTTTTTCAGGGTTTCTCACCATATTGCAGGTCCTACAAGTGTGAATTTCTTATTTTTCGACATTTTCAGAGTTTCTCACCATATTCCAGGTCCTACAGTGTGATTTTCTCATTTTAAGACTTTTTCAGTGTTTCTCACCATATTCCAAGTACTACTGCGTGATTTTCTAATTTTCGACTTTTTCAGGGTTTCTCACCATATTCCAGGCTACTGCGTGATTTTCTCATGTTTTCGACTTATTCAGAGTTTCTCACCATATTCCAGGTCCTACTGTGTGATTTTCTCATTTTAATACTTTTTTACCATATTCCAGGTACTACAGTGTGATTTTCTCATTTTTTTACTTTTTCAGGATTTCTCATCACATTCCAAGTCCTAGAGTGTGATTTTTGCTTTTTTCGAATTTTTCAGGGTTTCTCAACATATTCCAGGTCCTACAGTTTGTTATTCTCACTTTTCATCTTTTTCAGGGTTTCTCACTAGCTTCCAAGTCCTACTGCCTGATTTTCTCATTTTCCGACTTCTTTCAGGGTTTCTCACCATATTCTGGGTCCTACTGCATGAATTTCTCATGTTTTGACTTTTTCAGGGTTTCTCACCATATTACAAGTCCTAGAGTGTGATATTCTCATTTTTTGACTTTTTCACTGTTTCTCACCATATTCCAGGTCCTACAGTGCGATTTTCTCTTTTTTTAAAATTTTCGGGGTTTCTTACTTATTCCAGGTTCTACATTGTCATTTTCTCATTTTTTGAATATTTCAGGTTTTCTCAACATATTCCAGGTCCTACACTGTCATTTTCTAATTTGCGACTTTTTCAGAGTTTCTCACCATATTCCATGTACTACAGTGTGATTTTTCTCATTTTTTGACTTTTTCAGGGTTTCTCACCATATTCCAAGTCCTACAGGGTGATTTTCTCATTTTTTGACTTTTTCAGAGTTTCTCACCATATTCGAAGTCCTACAGTGTGATTTTCTCATTTTTGGACTTTTTCAGGTTTTCTCATCATATTTCAAATCCTAGAGTGTGATTTTCTCCTTTTTGAATTTTTCATGTTTTCTCACCATATTCCAGGTCCTATAGTGTGATTTTCTCATTTTTTGACTTTTTCAGAATTTCTCACCCTATTGCAGGTCCTACAGTATGATTTTCTCATTTGTCGACTTTTTCAGGTTTTCTCACCATATTGCAGGTACTACAAGTTTGATTTTCTTATTTTTCGACTGTTTCAGGGTTTCTCACCATATTCCAAGTCCTACTGTGTGATTTTCTCATTTTTAGACTTTTTCAGTGTTTTCTCACAATATTCCAGGTACTACAGTGTGATTTTCTCATTTTTTGACTTTTTCAGGTTTTCTCATCATATTCCAAATCCTACAGTGTGATTTTCTCTTTTTCTGACTTTTAAAGGGTTTCTTACCATATTCCATGTCCTACTCTGTAATTTTCTCATTTTTCGACTTTTTCAGGGTTTCTCACCATATTGGAGGTCCTACATGTGTGATTTTCTTATTCTTCGACTTTTTCAGTTTTTCTCACCACATTCCAACTCCTACAGTATATTTTTCTCATTTTTGACTTTTTCATGGTTTCTCATCATATTCCAAATCCTACAGTGTGATTTTTTCATTTTTCGACTTTTTCAGGGTTTCTCACCATATTGCAGGTACTTCAAGTTTGATTTTCTTATATTTCGACTGTTTCACGGTTTCTCAACATATTTAGTTCCTACTGTGTGATTTTCTCATTTTTTGAATTTTTCAGTGTTTCTCACCATATTCCAGGTCCTACAGTGTGGTTTTCTCATTTTTCGACTTTTTCAGGGTTTCTCACCATATTGGAGGTCCTACAATTGTGATATTCTAATTTTTTAACCTTTTCAGGGTTTCTCTCCATATTCCAGCTCCTACAGTGTATTTTTCTCATTTTTTTACTTTTTCACGGTTTCTCATCATATTCGAAGTCCTACAGTGTGATTTTCTCATTTTTCGACTTTTTTAGGGTTCCTCACCATATTTCAGGTACTACAAGTTTTATCTTATTTTTAGACTTTTTCAGTGTTTCTCACCATATTCCAGGTACTACAGTGTGATTTTCTCATTTTTTGACTTTTTCAGGGTTTCTCATCGTATTCCAAGTCCTAGAGTGTGATTTTCGCATTTTTCGAATTTTTCAGGGATTCTCAGCATATTCCAGTTCCTACAATTTGATTTTCTAATTTTTTGACTTTTTCAGGGTTTCTCATCATATTTCAGGTACTACAAGTTTTATCTTATTTTTAGACTTTTTCAGTGTTTCTCACCATATTCTAGGTACTACAGTGTGATTTTCTCATTTTTCGACTTTTTCAGGGTTTCTCACCATATTCCAAGTCCTACAGTGTGATTTTCTCATTTTTAGACTTTTTCTGGGTTTCTCATCATATTCCAAGTCCTAGAGTGTGATATTCTCATTTTTCGACTTTTTCAGTGTTTCTCACCATATTGCATGTACTACAAGTTTTATTTTCTTATTTTTGAACTGTTTCAGGGTTTCTCACCATATTCCAGGTCCTACTGTGTGATTTTCTCATTTTAATACTTTTTTAGTGTTTCTCACCATATACCAGGTACTACAGTTTGATTTTCTAATTTTTCGACTTTTTCAGGGTTTCTCACCATATCCCAAGTCCTACAGTGTGATTTTCTCATTTTAAGACTTTTTCAGGGTCTCTCACCATATTGCAAGTCCTACAAGTGTGTATTTCTTTTTTTTTTTTTTTGACTTTTTCATGACTTCTCACCATATTCCAGCTCCTACAGTGTCATTTTCTCATTTTTCGACATTTTCAGGGTTTCTTACCATATTCCAGGTCCTACAGTGTGATTTTCTCATCTTAAGACTTTTTCTGTGTTTCTCATCATATTCTGGGTCCTAGTGCATGATTTTCTCATTTTTCGACTTTTTGAGGGTTTCTCACCATATTCCAAGTCCTACAGTGTGATTTTCTCATTTTTTGAATTTTTCAGGGTTTCTCATCATATTCCAAATCCTAGAGTGTGATATTCTCATTTTTCGACTTTTTCAGTGTTTGTCACCATATTGCATGTACTACAAGTTTGATTTTCTTATATTTCGACTGTTTCAGGGTTTCTCACCACATTCCAGGTCCTACTGGGTGATTTTCTCATTTTAATACTTTTTTAGTGTTTCTCACCATATTCCAGGTACTACAGTGTGATTTTTTCATTTTTTGACTTTTTCACGGTTTCTCATCATATTCCAAGTCCTAGAGTGTGATTTTTGCCTTTTTCGTATTTTTCAGGGTTTCTCAACATATTCCAGGTCCTACAGTTTGATTTTCTCATTTTTCGACTTTTTCAGGGTTTCTCACCAGCTTCCAGGTCCTACTGCGTGATTTTCTCATTTTTCGACTTTTTTCAGGATTTCTCACCATATTCTGGGTCCTACTACATGATTTTCTCATTTTTCGATGTTTCAGGGTTTCTCACCATATTCCAGTCCTAGAGTGTGATTTTCTCATTTTTTAACTTTTTCAGGGTTTCTTACGGTATTCCAGATTCTACATTGTCATTTTCTCATTTTTCGAATATTTCAGGTTTTCTCAACCTATTCCAGGCCCTACACTGTCATTTTATAATTTGCGACTTTTTCAGAGTTTCTACCCATATTCCATGTACTACAGTGTGATTTTTCTCATTTTTTGACCTTTTCAGGGTTTCTCACCATATTCCAGGTCCTAAGGTGTGATTTTCTCATTTTAAGACTTTTTCAGTATTTTTCACCATATTCCAAGTACTACAGTGTGATTTTCTATTTTAAGACTTTTTCAGTGTTTCTCACCAAATCCCAGGTCCTACTGCGTGATTTTCTCATTTTTCGACTTTTTCAGGGTTTCTCACCATATTCCAAGTCCTACAGTGTGATTTTCTCATTTTTCGACTTTTTCAGGGTTTCTCACCATATTCCAGATCCTACAGATTGATTTTCTCATTTTTCGACTTTTTCAGGGTTTCTCACCAGCTTCCAGGTCCTACTGCGTGATTTTCTTATTTTTTGACATTTTTTTCAGGGTTTCTCTCCATATTCTGGGTCCTACTGCATGATTTTCTCATTTTTCGACATTTTCAGGATTTCTCACCATATTCCAAGTCCTAGAGTGTGATATTCTCATTTAAGACTTTTTCAGTGTTTCTCACCATATTCCAGGTACTCCTGCATGCTTTTCTCATTTTTCGACTTTTTCAGGGTTTCTCACCATATTCCAAATCCTACAGTGTGATTTTTCATTTTTTGACTTTTTCAGGGTTACTCATCTTATTCCAAGCCACACCCATCTTTAAATTTTTAGAAGAAAATGTGAGGCTGTGTTTATATACATCATATGCAGATCGTAAGAGGGATTTAGATTCTCCAGAATCTGACACCCTCTTCTGGAGTGTCTAAAGATAGCTACAGTGTACTTATATCTAATAAATAAATAAATAAATAAATAAATAAATAAATAAATATATATATATAAATAAACATTTTTTTTAAAAAGGATAAGAAAGAAAGAAAGACCAGGCAGGCCTGCCATCCTTATCTCTGTCTGTCTGTCTGTCTGATACCCTGGAACTAGAGAAGGGCCACCATATAGTTGCTGGTAGTTGATCCCAGATTCTCTAGAAGAGGAGACAATGCTGTTAATTGTTTTGTTATGTTTTTCACTGTTTTTTTTTATTACATATTTTCCTCAATTACATTTCCAATGCTATCCCAAAAGTCCCCCATACCTCCCCCCACTTCCCTACCCTCCCATTCTTCTCAGTGGCCCCACACATCTTTAAATTTTTAGAAGTATACGTGAGTCTGTGTTTATGTACATAATATGCAGGCCAAAAGAGGGATTTAGATTCTCCAGAATCTGACACCCTCTTCTGGAGTGTTTGAAGACAGCTACAGTTTACTTATATCTAATAAATACATAAATAAATAAAAAAGTAAACATTTTTTCAAAAGGATAAGAAAGAAAGAAAGACCAGGCAAGCCTGCCATCCTTATCTCTGTCTGTCTGTCTGACAGTCTGTCTGATCCCCTGGAACTGGAGGTGGGCCACTATATAGTTGCTGATAGTTGATACCAGGTTCTCTGGAAGTGGAGACAGTGATGGTAATTGTTGAGCCCTTTCAGTGGTCCCACCAATCTTTAAATTTTTAGAAGTATATGTGAGGCTGTGTTTATGTACATCATATGCAGACCATAAGAGGGATTTAGATTCTCCAGAATCTGAAACCCTCTTCTGGAGTGTCTGAAGGCAGCTACAGTGTACTTATATCTAATAAATACATAAATAAATAAATAAATAAATAAATAAATAAATAAACATTTTTTTTAAAGGATAAGAAATAAAGAAAGACCAGGCAGGCCTGGCATCCTTATCTCTGTCTGTCTGTCTGTCTGTCTTTCTGATCCACTGGAACTGGAGATGGGCCACAATATAGTTGCTGGTAGTTGATCCCAGGTTCTCTGGAAGAGGAGACAATGCTGTTAATGGTTGAGCCCTTTCAGTGGCCCCACACATCTTTAAATTTTTGGAAGTAAATGTGAGTCTGTGTTTATGTACATCATATGCACACCATAAGAGGGATTTAGATTATCCAGAATCTGACACCCTCTCCTGGAGTGTCTGAGGACCGCTAAAGTGTACTTATATTTAATAAATACATAAATAAATAAATAAACATTTTTAAAAAGGATGAGAAAGAAAAAAAACCAGGCAGGCCTGCCACCCTTGTCTGTCTGTCTGTCTGTCTTTCTGTCTGATACCTTAGAACTGGAGATGAGCCACCATATAGTTTCTGGTAGTTGATCCCAGGTTGTCTGGAAGAGGAGATAATGCTGTTAATTGTTGAGCCCTTTCAGTGACCCCATACATCTTTAAATTTTTGAAGTATATGTGAGGCTGTGTTTATGTACATCATATACAGACCATAAGAGGGATTTAGATTCTCCAGAATCTGACACCATCTTCTGGAGTGTCTGAAGACAGACACAGTGTACTTATATCTAATAAATAAATAAATAAATAAATAAATAAATAAATATATAAATAAACATTTTTTAAAAAGGATAAGAAAGAAAGAAAGACCAGGGAGGCCTGCCTTCCTTATCTCTGTTTCTCTGTCTGTCTGTCTGTCTATCTGTCTGATACCCTGGAACTGGAGATGGGCCACCATATAGGTGCTGGAAGTTGAACCCAGGTTCTCTGGAAGAGGAGACAATGTGGTTAATTGTTGAGCCCTTTCAGTGGCTCCACCCATCTGTAAATTTTTAGAAGTATATGTGAGGCTGTGTTTATGTACATCATATGCAGACCATAAGAGGGATTTAGATTCTCCAGAATCTGACACCCTCTTCTGGAGTGTCTGAAGATAGCTACAGTGTACTTTTATCTAATAAATACATAAATAAGTAAATAAACATTTCTTAAAAAGGATAAGAAAGAAAGACCAGGCAGGCCTGCCATCGTTATCTCTATATGTCTGTCTGTCTGTCTCTCTATCTGATCCTCTGGAACTGGAGATGGGCCACCATATAGTTGCTGGTAGTTGATCCCAGGTTCTCTGGAAGAGGAGACAATGCTGTTAATGGTTGAGCCCATACAGTGGCCCCACACATCTTTAATTTTTGGAAGTAAATGTGAGTCTGTGTTTATGTACATCATATTCAGACCATAAGAGGGATTTAGATTCTCCAGAATCTGACACCTTCTTCCTGATGTCTGAAGACAGCTACAGTGTACTTATACCTAATGAATACATAAATAAATAAATAAACATTTCTTAAAAAGGATAAGAAAGAAAGAAAGACGAAGCAGGCCTGCCATCCTTATCTCTATCTGTCTGTATGTCTGTCTCTCTGTCTGATCCCCTGGAACTGGAGATGGGCCACCATATAGTTGCTGGTAGTTGATCTCAGGTTCTCTGGAAGTGGAGACAATGCTGTTAATTTTTGAGCCGTTCAGTGGCAACACCCATCTTTAATTTTTAGAAGTAAATGTGAGGCTGTGTTTATGTACATCATATGCAGACAATAAGAGGGATTTAGATTCTCCAGAATCTGACTCTATCTTCTGGAGTGTCTGAAGACAGCTACAGTGTACTTATATCTAATAAATACATAAATAAATAAATAAATAAGCATTATTAAAAAGGATAAGAAAAAAAGAAAGACCAGGAAGGCCTGCCATCCTTATCTCTGTCTGTCTGTCTGTCTGTCTGATACCCTGGAACTGGAGTGGGCCACCATATAGTTGCTGGTAGTTGATCCCAGATTCTCTGCAAGAGGAGACAAGGCTGTAAATTTTTGAGCCCTTTCAGTGGCACCACCCACTTTAAATTTTTAGAAGTATTTGTGAGGCTGTGTTTATGTACATCATATGCAGACCATAAAAGGGATTTACATTCTCCAGAATCTGATCCCTCTTCTGGAGTGTCTGAAGACAGCTACAGTGTACTTATATCTAATAAATACATAAATAAATAAATAAACATGTTTTAAAAAGGATAAGAAAGAAAGAAAAACCAGGCAGGCCTGCCATCCTTGTCTGTTTGTCTGTCTGTCTGTCTGATCCCCTGAAACTGGAGATGGGCCACCATATTTTTGCTGGTACTTGATCCCAGGTTCTCTGGAAGAGGAGACAATGCTGTTAATTGTTGAGCCCTTACAGTGGCCCCACCCATCTTTAAATTTTTAGAAGTATATGTGAGGCTGTGTTTATGTACATCATATGCAGACCATAAGAGGGATTTAGATTCTCCAGAATCTGACACACTCTTCTGGAGTGTCTGAAGACAGCTACAATGTACTTATATCTAATAAATACATAAATAAAGAAATAAAACATGTTTTAAAAAGGATAAGTAAGAAAGAAAGACCAGGCAGGCCTGCCATCCTTATCTCTGTCTGTCTGTCTGTCTGTCTGTCTGATCCCCGGGAACTGGAGATGGGCTACCTTATAGTTGCTGGTAGTTGATCCCAGGTTCTCTGGAAGAGGAGACAATGCTGTTAATTGTTGAGCCCTTTCAGTGGCCCCACCCATCTTTAAATTTTTAGAAGTATATGTGAGGCTGTGTTTTTGTACATCATATGCAGACCATAAGAGGGATTTAGATTCTCCAGAATCTGACACACTCTTCTGGAGTGTCTGAAGACAGCTACAGTGTACTTATATCTAATAAATACATAAATAAATAAATAAATAAATAAATAAATAAATAAATAAATAAATAAACATTTTTTAAAAGGGATAAAGAAGAAAGAAATACCAGGCAGGCCTTCCATCCTTGTCTGTCTTTCTCTCTGTCAGTCTGTCTTGCCTAGCCCCTTGCGTAGCCTAGCCTAGCCCCTTGCCTTGCCTAGCCTAGCCCAGCCCTGCCTTGCCTAGCCCTGCCTATCCCTGTCTTTAACCAGGCTGGCCTCGAACTCAGAAACTGACTGCTTCTGCCTCCAGAGTGCTCTCATTAAGAGCTCAAGCCACCACTGACTGTTGGGTTTTCTAAGTCTTACATAGGTATGGTCTGTTTCTCAGCTGTGAAACCCTAATTAACACATGTAGTCTGTCCTAGGTCAGCCATAGCTACAGACTGAGGCCTTTTCTAAAACAAAACAAAAGAAAACAAAAAATAGAAATAATAAAATAAATAAATTAAGCAACCACATGATAACTTTTCTTTCTTTCAATGATACTCAGAGCTTGAAGCAGTTCACCCATGAGACCTCAGCTCCTGACATTGAGGCTGTTTCCCTAACAAGTATTATGGCTGAACCTGAGGGGTTCTACTGCTGATTTGTGTCCCCCTCTTTAAAAAAATAGTTGTTTTCAAAGGCTGCAGGTTCTTAGCCCTGTTCCTTGTTACAGTTGAGTCACAGCCCTGAAAGTTCAGTGGTAGTTAAAGGCACTGAGAAGGGCTTCCTCTAGACATCAAAGACCAAGTCTTTGTTATTAAAAAGTTAATCTGGATTGCCCCACCCCCTGGCATCCTTAGAATTCCTAGAAAGGAAGGCAGGGACCTGGGCAGAAGGGTGCAAGTCTACTGCTGTTTGTAAGTGGTAACAGAAAGCTTTCTCTTTTTGGTACCCTACCCCAAGTTACACTGTCACTTCTTTTTCCTAGTTTTATTTTTGTCGGTTTGTATTCTCAACATAGACCCTTTTCCTTCCTAACCTTGGCTGTCCTGAACCTTACTGTCCTTGAACTCAGTGATTTGCCTGTCTTGCTGGGATGAAACTGTGAGCTACCATCCAGAAGGAAGCACCCTGCTGAGGTTAGATTGGGGTCTCTTCCATTTTCCTCTATGAACATGCATATGGCAGGCCTGTTCTTTCTTTTTTACTTTTCTTTTTCTTTTTAAAGATTTATATATTTATTATATTTAAGTATGCTGTAGCTATCTTCAGACAGTCCAGAAGAGGGTGTCAGATTCTGAAGAATCTAAATCATTCTTATTGTCTGCATATGATGTATATAAACACAGCCTCACATATACTCAAAAAAAAAAAAAAAAAAAGAAAGATGTGGCTACAGAGAGGGCTCAACAATTAAGAGCATTGTCTCCTCTTCCAGAGAACCTGGGCTCAATTACCAGTATTATATATGGTGGCCCATCTCCAGTTCCAGGGGATCTAATACTCTGTTCTGGAGTCTGTGGGCACAGCATACACATGCAAAACATTCTTACACAATCATTGAGAGAGGAGAGAGAGGGGTTGAGAGAGAGGGGAGGTAATCATACCTCCTGACGAGTTTGAAGACCTGAGCTTCATCACTCACACAAATAAATAAATGCAAAATATTTTTAAAAAATAAACTCTGCCATTGCCCTTTAAAAATTCCTAGAAAACAAGTTTTATAAGCAACAGTTATATTTACTATATCTAAAGTACAGTCATGAGCATATTCTCTAAATAGAAAAAAGCCTGTTAGTCTTAGAAATGGAAAAGACAAACCAAGGAAGGTTTGCAATTACATAATGAGGCAGCTCAGCCCAGCTCTTAGGTTGGAAATAAGACTGGAGAATAGGATACACCTGAAGACAGCCAGCCATTGCTTTTTGTTTTGGAGGCTGAAAGGATAAACCTGAAGACAGCCAATGCTGTGTGATGGTGATCTGGTATTTTTTTTTTAATTTTTAAAAAATTTAACACTTTTTATAAAACCTTTTTATAAAGGTTTTATAAAACCTTCTGGAGTGTCTGAAGACAGCTACAGTGTACTTATATCTAATAAATACATAAATAAATAAATTAATAAATAAATAAACATTTTTTAAAAAGGATAAGAAAGAAAGAAAAATCAGGCAGGCCTGCCATCCTTATCTCTGTCTGTCTGTCTGTCTGTCTGTCTGATCCTCTGGAACTGGATATGGGCCACCATATATTTGCTGGTAGTTTTTCCCAGGTTCTCTGGAAGAGGAGACAATGCTGTGAATTGTTGAGCCCTTTCAGTGGCCCCAACCATCTTTAAATTTTTAGAGGTAAATGTGAGGCTGTATTTATGTACATCATATGCAGACCATAAGAGTGATTTAAATTCTCCAGTATCTGACATCCTCTTCTGGAGTGTCTGAAGACAGTTACAGTGTACTTATATCTAATAAATACATAAATAAAAAATAAATAAATAAATAAACATTTTTTAAACAGGATAAGTAAGAAAGAAAGACCAGGCAGGCCTGCCATCCTTATCTCTGTCTGTCTGTCTGTCTGTCTGATCCCCTGGAACTGCAGATGGGCCACCATATAGTTGCTGGTAGTTGATCTTAGGTTCTCTGGAAGAGGAGACAACGCTGTTAATTGTTGAGCCCATTCAGTGGCCCCACCCATCTTTAAATTTTTAGAAGTATACTTGAGTCTGTGTTTATGTACATCATATGCAGACCATAAGAGGTATTTAGATTCTCCAGAATCTGACACCATCTTCTGGAGTGTCTGAAGACAGCTACAGTGTACTTATATCTAATAACTAAATAAATAAATTAATTAATTAATTAATTAATTAATTAATAAGTAAACATTTTTTCAAATGGATAAGAAAGAAAGAAAGACCAGGCAGGCCTGCCATCCTCATCTCTGTCTGTCTGTCTGTCTCTCTATATGATCCTTTGGAACTGAAGATAGGCCACCATATAGTTGCTGGTAGTTGATCCCAGGTTCTCTGGAAGAGGAGACAATGCTGTTAATTGTTGAGCCCTTTCAGTGGCCCCACCCATCTTTAAATTTTTAGAAGTATATCTGAGGCTGTGTTAATGTACATCATATGCAGACCATAAGATGGTTTTTGATTCTTCAGAATCTGACACCCTCTTCTGGAGTGTCTGTAGATAGCTACAGTGTACTTATATATAATAAATACATAAATAAATAAACATTTTTTAAAAAGGACAAGAAAGAAAGAAAGACCAGGGAGGCCTGCAATCCTCATCTCTGTCTGTCTGTCTGTCTGCCTTTCAGATCCCCTGCAACTGTAGATGGGCCACCATATAGTTGCTGGTAGTTGATCCCAGGTTCTCTGGAAGAGGAGACAATGCTGTTAATTGTTGAGCCCTTTCATTGCTCTCACCCATCTTTAAATTTTTAGATGTATATGTGAGGCTGTGTTTATGTACATCATATGCAGACCATAAGAGGGATTTAGATTCTCCAGAATCTGACACCCTCTTCTGGAGTGTCTGAAGACAGCTACATTGTACTTATATCTAATAAATAAATAAATAAATAAATAAATAAATAAATAAATAAACATTTTTTAAACAGGATAAGAAAGAAAGTAAGACCAGGCAGTCCTGCCATCCTTATCTCTGTCTGTCTGTCTGTCTGTCTGACAGCCTGTCTGATCCCCTGGAACTGCAGAAGGGCCACCATATAGTTGCTGGTAGTTGATCCCAGGTTCTCTGGAAGTGGAGACAGTGATGGTAATTGTTGAGCCCTTTCAGTGGTCCCACCCATCTTTAAATTTTTAGAAGTATATGTGAGGCTGTGTTTATGTACATCATATGCAGACCTTAAGAGGGATTTAGATTCTCCAGAATCTGACACCCTCTTCTGGAGTGTCTGAAGACGGCTACAGTGTACTTATATCTAATAAATACAAAAATAAATAAATAAATAAATAAATAAATAAATAAATAAATAAACATTTTTTATAAAGGATAAGAAATAAAGAAAGACCAGGCAGGCCTGCCATCCTTATCTCTGTCTGTCTTTCTGATCCACTGGAACTGGAGATGGGCCACCATATAGTTGCTGGTAGTTGATCCCAGGTTCTCTGGAAGATGAGACAATGCTGTTAATTGTTGAGCCCTCTCAGTGGCTCCACACATCTTTAAATTTTTAGAAGTATACGTGAGTCTGTGTTTATGTACATCATATGCAGGCCATAAGAGGGATTTAGATTCTCCAGAATCTGACACACTCTTCTGGAGTGTTTGAAGACAGCTAGAGTTTACTTATATCTAATAAATACATAAATAAATAAATAAGTAAACATTTTTTCAAAAGGATAAGAAAGAAAGAAAGACCAGGCAGGACTGCCATCCTTATCTCTGTCTGTCTGTCTGTCTGTCTGATCCCCTGGAACTGGAGATGGGCCACCATATAGTTTCTGGTAGTTGAACCGAGGTTCTCTGGAAGAGGAGACAATGCTGTTCATTGTTGAGCCCTTTCAATGGCCCCATCCATCTTTAAATATTTAAAACTGTATGTTAGGCTGTGTTTATGTACATCATATGCAGACCATAAGAGGGATTTAGATTCTACAGAACCTGACACCCTCTTCTGGAGTGTCTAAGACAGCTACAGTGTACTTATATCTAATAAATACATAAATAAATAAATAAATAAATAAATAAATAAATAAATAAATAAATAAGTAAATAAATAAATAAATAAACATTTTTTAAACAGGATAAGAAAGAAAGTAAGACCAGGCAGTCCTGCCATCCTTATCTCTGTCTGTCTGTCTGTCTGTCTGACAGCCTGTCTGATCCCCTGGAACTGTAGGTGGGCCACTATATAGTTGCTGATAGTTGATCCAAGGTTCTCTGGAAGTGGAGACAGTGATGGTAACTGTTGAGCCCTTTCATTGGTCCCACCCATCTATAAATTTTTAGAAATATATGTGAGGCTGTGTTTATGTACATAATATGCAGGCCATAAGAGGGATTTAGAATCTCCAGAATCTGACACCCTCTTCTGGAGTGTCTGAAGACAGCTACAGTGTACTTATATGTAATAAATACATAAATAAATAATTAAATAAACATTTTTTAAAAAGGATAAGAAAGAAAGAAAGACCAGGCAGGCCTGCCATCCTTATCTCTGTCTGTCTGTCTGTCTGTCTGTCTGTCTGATCCCTGGGAACTGGAGATGGGCCACCATATATTTGCTGGTAGTTGAGCCGAGGTTCTCTGGAAGAGGAGACAATGCTGTTCATTGTTGAGCCCTTTCAATGGCCCCACCATTCTTTAAATGTTTAGAACTGTATGTGAGGCTGTGTTTATGTTCATCATATGCAGACCATAAGAGGGATTTAGATTCTCCAGAACCTGACACCCTCTTCTGGAGTGTCTAAAGACAGCTACAGTGTACTTATATCTATAGATACATAAATAAATAAAAAATAAACATTTTTTAAAAAGGATAAGCAAGAAAGAAAGATCAGGCAGGCCTGCCATCCATATCTCTGTCTGTGTGTCTGTCTGTCTGTCTGTCTGATCCCTGGGAACTGGAAATGAGCCACCATATAGTTGCTGGTAGTTGATCCCAGGTTCTCTGGAAGAGGAGATAATGCTGTTAATTGTTGAGCCCTTTCAGTGGCCCCACCCTTCATTAAATTTTTTGAAGTATATCTGAGGCTGTGTTTATGTTCATCATATGCAGACCAGAAGATGGTTTTAGATTTTTCAGAATCTGACACTGTCTACTGGAGTGTCTGAAGACAGCTACAGTGTACTTATATCTAATAAATACATAAATAAATAAATTAATAAATAAATAATCATTTTTATAAAGGATAAGAAAGAAAGAAAAATCAGGCAGGCCTGCCATCCTTATCTCTGTCTGTCTGTCTGTCTGTCTGAACCTCTGGAACTGGATATGGGCCACCATATATTTGCTGTTAGTTTTTCCCAGGTTCTCTGGAAGAGGAGACAATGCTGTTCATTGTTGAGCCCTTTCAATTGCCCCACCCATCTTTAAATGTTTAGAACTGTATGTGAGGCTGTGTTTATGTACATCATATGCAGACCATAAGAGGGATTTAGATTCTCCAGAACCTGACACCCTCTTCTGGAGTGTCTAAGAGAGCTACAGTGTACTTATATCTAATAAATAAATAAATAAATAAATAAATAAATAAATAAACATTTTTTAAAAAGGATAAGAAAGAAAGAAAGACCAGGCAGGCCTGCCATCCATATCTCTGTCTGTGTGTCTGTCTGTCTGTCTGTCTGATCCCTGAGAACTAGAAATGAGCCACCATATAGTTGATGGTAGTTGATCCCAGGTTCTCTGGAAGAGGAGATAATGCTGATAATTGTTGAGCCCTTTCAGTGGCCACACCCTTCATTAAATTTTTTAAAGTATATCTGAGGCTGTGTTTATGTACATCATATGCAGACCAGAAGATGGTTTTAGATTTTTCAGAATCTGACACCGTCTACTGGAGTGTCTGAAGACAGCTACAGTGTACTTATATCTAATAAATACATAAATAAATAAATTAATAAATAAATAAACATTTTTTATAAAGGATAAGAAAGAAAGAAAATCAGGCAGGCCTGCCATCCATATCTCTGTCTGTCTGTCTGTCTGTCTGAACCTTTGGAACTGGATATGGGCCACCATATAGTTGCTGGTAGTTAATCCAGGTTCTTTGGAAGAGGAGACAATGATGTTAATTGTTAAGCCCTTTCAGTGGTCCCACCCATCTTTAAATTTTTAGAATTATACGTGAGGCTGTGTTTATGTACATCATATGCAGACCATAAGAGGGATTTAGATTCTCCAGAATCTGACACACTCTTCTGGAGTGTCTGAACAGCTACAGTGTACTTATATCTAATAAATACATAAATACATAAAAAAATAAATAAATAAACATTTTTTAAACAGGATAAGTAAGAAAGAAAGACCTGGCAGGCCTGCCATCCTTATCTCTGTCTGTCTGTCTGTCTGTCTGATCCCCTGGAACTGCAGATTGGCCACCATATAGTTGCTGGTAGTTGATCCCAGGTTCTCTGGAAGTGGAGACAGTGATGGTAATTGTTGAGCCCTTTCAGTGGTCCCACCTTTCTTTAAATTTTTAGAAGTATATGTGAGGCTGTGTTTATGTACATCATATGCAGACCATAAGAGGGATTTAGATTCTCTAGAATCTGACACCCTCTTCTGGAGTGTCTGAAGACGGCTACAGTGTACTTATATCTAATAAATACATAAATAAATAAATAAATAAATAAATAAATAAATATATAAAAAAATAAATAAACATTTTTTATAAAGGATAAGAAATAAAGAAAGACCAGGCAGGCCTGCCATCCTTATCTCTGTCTGTCTGTCTCTCTGTCTTTCTGATCCACTGGAACTGGAGATGAGCCACCATATAGTTGCTGGTAGTTGATCCCAGGTTCTCTGGAAGATGAGACAATGCTGTTAATTGTTGAGCCCTCTCAGTGGCCCCACACATCTTTAAATTTTTGGAAGTATACATGAGTCTGTGTTTATGTACATCATATGCAGGCCATAAGAGGGATTTAGATTCTCCAGAATCTGACACCCTCTTCTGGAGTGTCTGAAGACAGCTACAGTTTACTTATATCTAATAAATACATAAATAAATAAATAAGTAAACATTTTTTCAAAAGGATAAGAAAGAAAGAAAGACCAGGCAGTCCTGCCATCCTTATCTCTGTCTGTCTGACTGTCTGTCTGTCTGATCCCCTGGAACTGGAGATGGGCCACCATATAGTTGCTGGTAGTTGAGCCGAGGTTCTCTGGAAGAGGAGACAATGCTGTTCATTGTTGAGCCCTTTCAATGGCCCCACCCATTTTTAAATATTTAGAACTGTATGTTAGGCTGTGTTTATGTACATCATATGCAGACCATAAGAGGGATTTAGATTCTACAGAACCAGACACCCACTTCTGGAGTGTCTAAGACAGCTACAGTGTACTTATATCTAATAAATACATGAATAAATAAATAAATAAACATTTTTTAAAAAGTATAAGAAAGAAAGAAAGACCAGGCAGGCCTGCCATCGATATCTCTGTCTGTGTGTCTGTCTGTCTGTCTGATCCCTGGGAACTGGAGATGAGCCACCATATAGTTGCTGGTAGTTGATCCCAGGTTCTCTGGAAGAGGAGATAATGCTGTTAATTGTTGAGCCCTTTCAGTGGCCCCATCCTTCATTAAATTTTTTGAAGTATATCTGAGGCTGTGTTTATGTACATCATATGCAGACCAGAAGATGGTTTTAGATTTTTCAGAATCTGAAACCGTCTACTGGAGTGTCTGAAGACAGCTACAGTGTACTTATATCTAATAAATACATAAATAAATAAATTAATAAATAAATAAACATTTTTTATAAAGGATAAGAAAGAAAGAAAAATCAGGCAGGCCTGCCATCCTTATCTCTGTCTGTCTGTCTCTCTGTCTGAACCTTTGGAACTGGATAAGGGCCACCATATATTTGCTGTTAGTTTTTCCCAGGTTCTCTGGAAGAGGAGACAATGCTGTTCATTGTTGAGCCCTTTCAGTGGCCCCACCCATCTTTAAATGTTTAGAAGTATATGTGAGGCTGTGTTTATGTACATCATATGCAGACCATAAGAGGGATTTAGATTCTCCAGAATTGACACCCTTTTCTGGACTGTCTGAAGACAGCTACAGTGTACTTATATCTAATAAATATGTAAATAAATAAATAAATAAATAAATAAACATTTTTTAAACAGGATAAGTAAGAAAGAAAGACATGGCAGGCCTGCCATCCTTATCTCTGTCTGTCTGTCTGTCTGTCTGATCCCCTGGAACTGTAGATGGGCCACCATAAAGTTGCTGGTAGTTGATCCCAGGTTCTCTGGAAGAGGAGATAATGCTGTTAATTGTTGAGCCCTTTCAGTGGCCCCACCCTTCATTAAATTTTAGAAGTATATCTGAGGCTGTGTTTATGTACATCATATGCAGACCATAAGATGGTTTTAGATTCTTCAGAATCTGACACCCTCTACTGGAGTGTCTGAAGACAGCTACAGTGTACTTATATCTAATAAATACATACATAAATAAATTAATAATTAAATAAACATTTTTTAAAAAGGATAAGAAAGAAAGAAAAATCAGGCAGCCTGCCATCCTTATCACTGTCTGTCTGTCTGTCTGTCTGTCTGATCCTCTGGAACTGGATATGGGCCACCATATATTTGTTGGTAGTTTTTCCCAGGTTCTCTGGAAGAGGAGACAATGTTGTGAATTGTTGAGCCCTTTCAGTGGCCCCAACCATCTTTAAATTTTTATTGGTAAATGTGAGGCTGTATTTATGTACATCATATGCAGACCATAAGAGTGATTTAAATTCTCCAGAATCTGACACCCTCTTCTGGAGTGTCTGAAGACAGCTACAGTGTACTTATATCTAATAAATACATAAATAAATAAATAAATAAATAAATAAATAAATAAATAAATAAATAAATAAACATTTTTTAAACAGGATAAGTAAGAAAGAAAGACCAGGCAGGCCTGCCATCCTTATCTCTGTCTGTCTGTCTGTCTGTCTGATCTCTGGAACTGCAGATGGGCCACCATATAGTTGCTGGTAGTTTATCCCAGGTTCTCTGGAAGAGGAGACAAGCTGTTAATTGTTGAGCCCATTCTTTGGCACCACCCATCTTTAAATTTTTAGAAGTATACTTGAGTCTGTGTTTATGTACACCATATGCAGACCATAAGAGGTATTTAGATTCTCCAGAATCTCACACCCTCTTCTGGAGTGTCTGAAGACAGCTACAGTGTACTTATATCTAATAAATAAATAAATAAATAAATTAATTAATTAATTAATAAGTAAACATTTTTTCAAATGGATAAGAAAGAAAGAAAGACAAGGCAGGCCTGCCATCCTCATTTCTGTCTGTCTGTCTGTCTCTCTATATGATCCTTTGGAACTGAAGATAGGCCACTATATAGTTGCTGGTAGTTGATCCCAGGTTCTCTGGAAGAGGAGACAATGCTGTTAATTGTTGAGCCCTTTCAGTGGCCCCACCCATCTTTAAATTTTTAGAAGTATATCTGAGGCTGTGTTTATGTACATCATATGCAGACCATAAGATGGTTTTAGATTCTTCAGAATCTGACACCCTCTTCTGGAGTGTCTGTAGATAGCTACAGAGTACTTATATATAATAAATACATAAATAAATAAACATTTTTTAAAAAGGACAAGAAAGAAAGAAAGACCTGGCAGGCCTGCCATTCTTATCGCTGTCTGTCTGTCTGTCTGTCTGTCTGATCCTCTGGTACTGGATATGGGCCACCATATAGTTGCTGGTAGTTTATCCAAGGTTCTCTGGAAGAGGAGACAATGCTGTAAATTATTGAGCCCTTTCAGTGGCCCCACCCTTCATTAAATTTTTATAAGTATATCTGAGGCTGGTTTATGTACATCATATTCAGACCATAAGAGTGATTTAGATTCTCCAGAAACTGACACCCTCTTCTGGAGTGTCTGAAGACAGCTACAGTGTACGTAAATATAATAAATACATGAATAAATAAATAAATAAACATTTTTTAAAAAGGATAAGAAAGAAAGAAACACCAGGAAGTCCTGCCATTCTTATCTCTGTCTGTCTGTCTGTCTATCTATATGATCCTTTGGAACTGGAGATAGGCCACCATATAGTTGCTGGTAGTTGATCCCAGGTTCTCTGGAAGAGGAGACAATGCTGTTAATTGTTTAGCCCTTTCAGTGGCCCCACCCATCTTTAAATTTTTAGAAGGGTATATGAGGCTGTGTTTATGTACATCATATGCAGACCATAAGAGGGATTTAGATTCTCCAGAATCTGACAACCTCTTCTGTATTTTCTGAAGACAGTTACAGTGTACTTATATCTAATAAATAAATAAATAAATAAATAAACATTTTTTTAAAAAGGATAAGACAGAAAGAAAGACCAGGCAAGCCTGCCACCCTTATCTCTGTCTGTCTGTCTGTCTGTGTGATACCCTAGAACTGGAGATGGGCCACCATATAGTTGCTGGTAGTTTATCCAAGGTTCTCTGGAAGAGGAGACAATTCTGTTAATTGTTGAGCCCTTTCTGTGGCTCCACCCATCTTTAAAATTTAGAAGTATATGTGAGGCTGTGTTTATGTACATCATATGCAGACCATAAGAGGGATTTAGATTCTCCAGAATCTGACACCCTCTTCTGGAGTGTCTGAAGACAGCTACAGTTTACTTATATCTAATAAATACATAAATAAATAAATAAATGAATAAATAAATAAATAAATAAATAAATAAATAAATAAATAAACATTTTTTAAAAAGGATAAGAAAGTAAGAAAGACCGGGCAGGCCTGCCACCCTTATCTCTGTCTGTCTGTCTGTCTGTCTGTCTGATACCCTGGAACTGTAGATGGGCCACCATAGTGTTGCTGGTAGTTGATCCCAGGTTCTCTAGAAGAGGATACAATGCTGTTATTGTTGAGCCCTTTCAGTGGCGCCACCCATCTTTAAATATTTAGAAGTATATGTGAGGCTGTGTTTATGTACATCTTATGCAGACCATAAATGTGATTTAGATTCTCCAGAATCTGACACCCTCTTCTGGAGTGTCTGAAGACAGCTACAGTGTACTTATATCAAATAAATAAATAAATAAATAAATAAATAAATAAATAAATAAATAAATAAATAAACATTTTTTAAACAGGATAAGAAAGAAAGAAAAACCAGGCAGGCCTGCCATCCTTATCTCTGTCTGTCTTTCTGTCTGTCTACAGTCTGTCTGATCCCCTTGGACTCGAGATGGGCCACCATATAGTTGCTGGTAGTTGATCCCAGGTTCTCTGGAAGAGGAGACAATGCTGTTAATTTTTGAGCCCTTTCAGTGGCCCCACCCATCTTTAAATTTTTAGAAGTATATGTGAGGCTGTGTTCATGTACATCATATGCAGACCATAAGAGGGATATAGATTCTCCAGAATCTGACACCCTCTTCTGGAGAGTCTGAAGACAGCTACAGTGTACTTATATCTGATAAATAAATAAATAAATAAATAAATAAATAAATAAATAAATAAACAAATAAACAAATAAATAAACATTTTTTAAAAGGATAAGAAAGAAAGAAAAATCAGGCAGGCCTGCCATCCTTATCTCTGTCTGTCTGTCTGTCTGTCTTATCCCATGGAACTTGAGATGGGCCACCATATAGTTGCTGGTAGTTGATCCCAAGTTCTCTGGAAGAAGAGACAATGCTGTTAATTGTTGACCCTTTCAGTGGGCCCACCCATCTTTAAATTTTTAGAAGTATATGTGAGGCTGTGTTTATGTACATCATATTAAGACCATAAAAGGGATTTAGATTCTCCAGAAGATGAGACCCTCTTCTAGAGTGTCTGAAGACAGCTACAGTGTACTTATTTCTAATAAATACATAAATAAATAAATAAATAAATAAATAAATAAATAAATAAACATTTTTTTAAAGTATAAGAAAGAAAGAAAGACCAGGCAGGCCTCCATCCTTATCTCTGTCTCTCTGTCTGTCTGTCTGATACCCTGGAACTGGAGATGGGCCACCATATAGTTGCTGGTAGTTTATCCAATGTTCTCTGGAAGAGGAGACAATGCTGTTAATTGTTGAGCCCTCTCAGTGGCCCCACCCATCTTTAAATATTTAGAGGTAAATGTGAGGCTGTATTTATGTACATCATATGCAGACCATAAGAGTGATTTAAATTCTCCAGAATCTGACACCCTCTTCTGGAGTGTCTGAAGACAGCTACAGTGTACTTATATCTAATAAATACATAAATATATAAATAAATAAATTAATAAACATTTTTTAAACAGGATAAGTAAGAAAGAAAGACCAGGCAGGCCTGCCATCCTTATCTCTGTCTGTCTGTCTGTCTGTCTGATCCCTGGAACTGCAAATGGGCCACCATATAGTTGCTGGTAGTTGATCCCAGGTTCTCTGGAAGAGGAGACAACGCTGTTAATTGTTGAGCCCATTCTTTGGCCCCACCCATCTTTAAATTTTTAGAAGTATACTTGAGTCTGTGTTTATGTACATCATATGCAGACCATAAGAGGTATTTAGATTCTCCTGAATCTCACACCCTCTTCTGGAGTGTCTGAAGGCAGCTATAGTTTACTTATATCTAATAAATACATAAATAAATAAAAATAAATAAATAAATAAATAAATAAATAAATAAATGAATAAATAAATAAATAAATAAATAAACATTTTTTAAAAAGGATAAGAAAGTAAGAAAGACCGGGCAGGCCTGCCACCCTTATCTCTGTCTGTCTGTCTGTCTGTCTGTCTGATACCCTGGAACTGTAGATGGGCCACCATAGTGTTGCTGGTAGTTGATCCCAGGTTCTCTGGAAGAGGATACAATGCTGTTATTGTTGAGCCCTTTCAGTGGCGCCACCCATCTTTAAATATTTAGAAGTATATGTGAGGCTGTGTTTATGTACATCTTATGCAGACCATAAATGTGATTTAGATTCTCCAGAATCTGACACCCTCTTCTGGAGTGTCTGAAGACAGCTACAGTGTACTTATATCAAATAAATAAATAAATAAATAAATAAATAAATAAATAAATAAATAAATAAACATTTTTTTAAACAGGATAAGAAAGAAAGAAAAACCAGGCAGGCCTGCCATCCTTATCTCTGTCTGTCTTTCTGTCTGTCTACAGTCTGTCTGATCCCCTTGGACTCGAGATGGGCCACCATATAGTTGCTGGTAGTTGATCCCAGGTTCTCTGGAAGAGGAGACAATGCTGTTAATTTTTGAGCCCTTTCAGTGGCCCCACCCATCTTTAAATTTTTAGAAGTATATGTGAGGCTGTGTTCATGTACATCATATGCAGACCATAAGAGGGATATAGATTCTCCAGAATCTGACACCCTCTTCTGGAGAGTCTGAAGACAGCTACAGTGTACTTATATCTGATAAATAAATAAATAAATAAATAAATAAATAAATAAACAAATAAACAAATAAATAAACATTTTTATAAAAGGATAAGAAAGAAAGAAAAATCAGGCAGGCCTGCCATCCTTATCTCTGTCTGTCTGTCTGTCTGTCTTATCCCCTGGAACTTGAGATGGGCCACCATATGGTTGCTGGTAGTTGATCCCACGTTCTCTGGAAGAAGAGACAATGCTGTTAATTGTTGAGCCCTTTCAGTGGGCCCACCCATCTTTAAATTTTTAGAAGTATATGTGAGGCTGTGTTTATGTACATCATATGAAGACCATAAGAGGGATTTAGATTCTCCAGAAGATAAGACCCTCTTCTAGAGTGTCTGAAGACAGCTACAGTGTACTTATTTCTAATAAATAAATAAATAAATAAATAAATAAATAAATAAATAAATAAATAAACATTTTTTTAAAGTATAAGAAAGAAAGAAAGACCAGGCAGGCCTCCATCCTTATCTCTGTCTCTCTGTCTGTCTGTCTGATACCCTGGAACTGGAGATGGGCCACCATATAGTTGCTGGTAGTTTATCCAATGTTATCTGGAAGAGGAGACAATGCTGTTAATTGTTGAGCCCTCTCAGTGGCCCCACCCATCTTTAAATATTTAGAGGTAAATGTGAGGCTGTATTTATGTACATCATATGCAGACAATAAGAGTGATTTAAATTCTCCAGAATCTGACACCCTCTTCTGGAGTGTCTGAAGACAGCTACAGTGTACTTATATCTAATAAATACATAAATATATAAATAAATAAATAAATAAACATTTTTTAAACAGGATAAGTAAGAAAGAAAGACCAGGCAGGCCTGCCATCCTTATCTCTGTCTGTCTGTCTGTCTGTCTGATCCCTGGAACTGCAAATGGGCCACCATATAGTTGCTGGTAGTTGATCCCAGGTTCTCTGGAAGAGGAGACAACGCTGTTAATTGTTGAGCCCATTCTTTGGCCCCACCCATCTTTAAATTTTTAGAAGTATACTTGAGTCTGTGTTTATGTACATCATATGCAGACCATAAGAGGTATTTAGATTCTCCTGAATCTCACACCCTCTTCTGGAGTGTCTGAAGACAGCTACAGTTTACTTATATCTAATAAATACATAAATAAATAAATAAATAAATAAATAAATAAATAAATAAATGAATAAATAAATAAATAAATAAATAAACATTTTTTAAAAAGGATAAGAAAGTAAGAAAGACCGGGCAGGCCTGCCACCCTTATCTCTGTCTGTCTGTCTGTCTGTCTGTCTGATACCCTGGAACTGTAGATGGGCCACCATAGTGTTGCTGGTAGTTGATCCCAGGTTCTCTGGAAGAGGATACAATGCTGTTAATTGTTGAGCCCTTTCAGTGGCGCCACCCATCTTTAAATATTTAGAAGTATATGTGAGGCTGTGTTTATGTACATCTTATGCAGACCATAAATGTGATTTAGATTCTCCAGAATCTGACACCCTCTTCTGGAGTGTCTGAAGACAGCTACAGTGTACTTATATCAAATAAATAAATAAATAAATAAATAAATAAATAAATAAATAAACATTTTTTAAACAGGATAATAAATAAAGAGAGACCAGGCAGGCCTGCCATCCTTATCTCTGTCTGTCTTTCTGTCTGTCTACAGTCTGTCTGATCCCCTTGGACTCGAGATGGGCCACCATATAGTTGCTGGTAGTTGATCCCAGGTTCTCTGGAAGAGGAGACAATGCTGTTAATTTTTGAGCCCTTTCAGTGGCCCCACCCATCTTTAAATTTTTAGAAGTATATGTGAGGCTGTGTTCATGTACATCATATGCAGACCATAAGAGGGATATAGATTCTCCAGAATCTGACACCCTCTTCTGGAGAGTCTGAAGACAGCTACAGTGTACTTATATCTGATAAATAAATAAATAAATAAATAAATAAATAAATAAATAAACAAATAAACAAATAAATAAACATTTTTTTAAAAGGATAAGAAAGAAAGAAAAATCAGGCAGGCCTGCCATCCTTATCTCTGTCTGTCTGTCTGTCTGTCTGTCTGTCTTATCCCCTGGAACTTGAGATGGGCCACCATATAGTTGCTGGTAGTTGATCCCACGTTCTCTGGAAGAAGAGACAATGCTGTTAATTGTTGAGCCCTTTCAGTGGGCCCACCCATCTTTAAATTTTTAGAAGTATATGTGAGGCTGTGTTTATGTACATCATATGAAGACCATAAGAGGGATTTAGATTCTCCAGAAGATAAGACCCTCTTCTAGAGTGTCTGAAGACAGCTACAGTGTACTTATTTCTAATAAATAAATAAATAAATAAATAAATAAATAAATAAATAAATAAACATTTTTTTAAAGTATAAGAAAGAAAGAAAGACCAGGCAGGCCTCCATCCTTATCTCTGTCTCTTGTCTGTCTGTCTGATACCCTGGAACTGGAGATGGGCCACCATATAGTTGCTGGTAGTTTATCCAATGTTCTCTGGAAGAGGAGACAATGCTGTTAATTGTTGAGCCCTCTCAGTGGCCCCACCCATCTTTAAATTTTTAGAAGTATATGTGAGGCTGTGTTTATGTACATCATATGAAGACCATAAGAGGGATTTAGATTCTCCAGAATCTGACACACTCTTCTGGAGTGTCTGAATACAGCTACAGTGTACTTATATCTAATAAATACATAAATAAATAAATAAATAAATAAACCTTTTTTAAACAGGATAAGTAAGAAAGAAAGACCAGGCAGGCCTGCCATCCTTATCTCTGTCTGTCTGTCTGTCTGTCTGATCCCTGGAACTGCATATGGGCCACCATATAGTTGCTGGTAGTTGATCCCAGGTTCTCTGCAAGAGGAGACAACACTGTTAATTGTTGAGCCCATTCTTTGGCCCCACCCATCTTTAAATTTTTAGAAGTATACTTGAGTCTCTGTTTATGTACATCATATGCAGTCCATAAGAGGTATTTAGATTCTCCAGAATCTCACACCCTTTTCTGGAGTGTCTGAAGACAGCTACAGTGTACTTATATCTAATAAATAAATGAATTAATTAATTAATTAATTAATTAATTAATTAATAAGTAAACATTTTTTCAAATGGATAAGAAAGAAAGAAAGACCAGGCAGGCCTGCCATCCTCATTTCTGTCTGTCTGTCTGTCTGTCTCTCTATATGATCCTTTGGAACTGAAGATAGGTCACCATATAGTTGCTGGTAGTTGATCCCAGGTTCTCTGGAAGAGGAGACAATGCTGTTAATTGTTGAGCCCTTTCAGTGGCCCCACCCATCTTTAAATTTTTAGAAGTATATCTGAGGCTGTGTTTATGTACATCATATGCAGACCATAAGATGGTTTTAGATTCTTCAGAATCTGACACCCTCTTCTGGAGTGTCTGTAGATAGCTACAGAGTACTTATATATAATAAATACATAAATAAATAAACATTTTTTAAAAAGGACAAGAAAGAAAGAAAGACCTGGCAGGCCTGCCATCCTTAACTCTGTCTGTCTGCCTGTCTGTCTTTCTTATCCTCTGGTACTGGATATGGGCCACCATATAGTTGCTGGTAGTTTATCCAAGGTTCTCTGGAAGAAGAGACAATGCTGTAAATTATTGAGCCCTTTCAGTGGCCCCACCCTTCATTAAATTTTTATAAGTATATCTGAGGCTGTGTTTATATACATCATATTCAGACCATAAGAGTGATTTAGATTCTCCAGAAACTGACACCCTCTTCTTGAGTGTCTGAAGACAGCTACAGTGTACGTAAATATAATAAATACATGAATAAATAAATAAATAAACATTTTTTAAAAAGGATAAGAAAGAAAGAAACACCAGGAAGTACTGCCATCCTTATCTCTGTCTGTCTGTCTGTCTATCTATATGATCCTTTGGAACTGGAGATAGGCCACCATATAGTTGCTGGTAGTTGATCCCAGGTTCTCTGGAAGAGGAGACAATGCTGTTAATTGTTGAGCCCTTTCAGTGGCCCCACCCATCTTTAAATTTTTAGAAGTATATGTGAGGCTGTGTTCATGTACATCATATGCAGACCATAAGAGGGATATAGATTCTCCAGAATCTGACACCCTCTTCTGGAGAGTCTGAAGACAGCTACAGTGTACTTATATCTGATAAATAAATAAATAAATAAATAAACAAACAAATAAACAAATAAATAATCATTTTTTATAAGGATAAGAAAGAAAGAAAAATCAGGCAGGCCTGCCATCCTTATCTCTGTCTGTCTGTCTGTCTGTCTTATCCCCTGGAACTTGAGATGGGCCACCATATAGTTGCTGGTAGTTGATCCCACGTTCTCTGGAAGAAGAGACAATGCTGTTAATTGTTGAGCCCTTTCAGTGGGCCCACCCATCTTTAAATTTTTAGAAGTATATGTGAGGCTGTGTTTATGTACATCATATGAAGACCATAAGAGGGATTTAGATTCTCCAGAAGATGAGACCCTCTTCTAGAGTGTCTGAAGACAGCTACAGTGTACTTATATCTAATAAATACATAAATAAAAATAAATAAATAAATAAATAAACATTTTTTCAACAGTATAATAAAGAAAGAAAGACCAGGCACGCTTGCCATCCTTATCTCTGTCTGTCTGTCTGTCTGTCTGATCCCCTGGAACTGGAGATGGGCCACCATATAGTTGCTGGTAGTTCATCCCAGGTTCTCTGGAAGAGGAGACAATGCTGTTAATTGTTGAGCCCTTTCTTTAGTGACCCCACCCATCTTTAAATTTTTAGAAGTATATGTGAGGCTGTGTTTATGTACATCATATGCAGACCATAAGAGGGATTTAGATTCTCCAGAATCTGACACCCTCTTCTAGAGTGTCAGAAGACAGCTACAGTGTACTTATATCTAAAAAATACATAAATAAATAAATAAACATTTTTTAAAAAGGATAAGAAAGAAAGAAAGACCAGGCAGGCCTGCCATCCTTATCTCTGTCTTTCTGTCTGTCTGTTTGTCTGTCTGATCCCCTGAAACTGGAGATGGGCCAACATATAGTTGCTGGTAGTAGATCCCAGGTTCTCTGGAAGAGGAGACAATGCTGTTAATTGTTGGTTCCTTTCAGTGGCCCCAACCATCTTTAAATTTTTAGAAGAATATGTGAGGCTGTGTTTATGTACATCATATGCAGAACATAAATGGGATTTACGTTCTGCAGAATCAAACACCCTCTTCTGGAGTGTCTGAAGATAGCTATAGTGTACTTATATCTAATAAATACATAAATAAATAAATAAACCTTTTTTAAAATGATAAGAAAGAAAGAAAGACCAGGCAGGCCTGCCATCCTTATCTCTGTCTGTCTGTCTGTCTGTGTGTCTGTCTGATCCCCTGGAACTGGAGATGGGCCACCATATAATTACTGGTTATTGATCCCAGGTTCTCTGGAAGAGGAGACAATGCTGTTAATTGTTGATCCCTTTTAGTGGCCCCACCCATCTTTAAATTTTTAGAAGTATATGTGAGGCTGTGTTTATGTACATCATATGCAGACCATAAGAGGGATTTAGATTTTCCAGAATCTGACAACCTCTTCTGGAGTGTCTGAAGACAAGTATTGTGTACTTATATCTAATAAATACATTAAAAATAAATAAATAAATAAATAAATAAATAAAAATAAATAAATAAACATTTTTTTTAAACGGAGAAGAAAGAAAGAAAGACCATGCAGGCCTGCCATCCTTATCACTTTCTGTCTGTCTGTCTGTCTGTCTGATCCCCTGTAACTGGAGATGGGACACCATATAGTTGCTGGTAGTTGATCCCAGGTTCTCTGGAAGAGGAGACAATGCTGTTAAATGTTGAGCCCTTTCAGTGGCCCCACCCATCTTTAAATTTTTAGAAGTATATGTGAGGCTATGTTTATGTACATCAAATGCAGACCATAAGAGGGATTTAGATTCTCCAGCATATGACACCCTCTTCTGGAGTGTCTGAAGACAGCTACAGTGTACTTATGTCTAATAAATACATAAATAAACAAATAAACATTTTTAAATAAGGATAATAAAGAAAGAAAATCCAGGCAGGCCTTCCATCCTTATATCTGTCTGTCTGTCTGTCTGTCTGATTCCCTGGAACTGGAGATGGGCCACCATATAGTTGCTGGTAGTTGATCCAGGTTCTCTGGAAGAGGAGACAATGCTGTTAATTGTTGAGCCCTTTCAGTGGCCCCACACATCTTTAAATATTTAGAAATATATGTGAGGCTGTGTTATGTATATCATATGCAGACCATAAGAGGTATTTAGATTCTCCAGAATCTGATACCCTTTTCTGGAGTGTCTGAAGACAGCTACAGTGTACTTATATCTAATAAATAAATAAATAAATAAATAAATAAATAAATAAATAAATAAATAAATAAATAAATAAACATTTTTTAAAAAGGATAAGAAAAAAATAAAGACTAGCAGGCCTGCCATCCTTATCTCTGTCTGTCTGTCTCTCTGTCTGTCTGATCCCCTGGAACTGGAGATGGGCCACCACATAGTTGCTGGTAGTTTAATCCCAGGTTCTCTGGAAGAGGAGACAATGCTGTTAATTGTTGAGCCCTTTCAGTGGCCCCAACATCTTTAAATTTTTAGAAGTATATGTGAGGCTGTGTTTATGTACATTGTATGTAGACCATAAGAGGGATTTATATTCTCCAGAATCTGATACCCTCTTCTGGAGTGTCTGAAGACAGCTACAGTGTACTTATATCTAATAAATACATAAATAAATAAGTAAACATGTTTTAAAAAGGATAAGAAAGAAAGAAAAACCAGGCAGGCCTGCCATCCTTGTCTGTTTGTCTGTCTGTCTGTCTCTCTGATCCCCTGGATCTGGAGATGGGCCACCATATAGTTGCTGGTAGTTGATCCCAGGTTCTCTGGAAGAGGAGACAATGCTGTTAATTGTTGAGCCCTCACAGTGGCCCCACCCATCTTTAAATTTTTAGAAATAAATGTGAAGCTGTTTTTATGTACATCATATGCATATCATAAGAGGGACTTAGATTCTCCAGAATCTGACACCCTCTTCCTGAGTGTCTGAAGACAGCTACAGTGTACTTATATATAATAAATTCATAAATAAATAAATAAACCTTTTTAAACGGATAAGAAAGAAATAAAAACCAGAAGGCCTGCCATCCTTGTCTGTATGTCTGTCTGTCTGTCTGATCGCCTGTAACTGGAGATGGGCCACCATATAGTTGCTGGTAGTTGATCCCAGGTTCTCTGGAAGAGGAGACAATGCTGTTAATTTTTGAGCCCTTTCAGTGGCCCCACCCATCTTTAAATTTTTATAAGTATATGTGAGGCTGTGTTCATGTACATCATATGCAGACCATAAGAGGGATTTAGATTCTCCAGAATCTGACACCCTCTTCTGGAGTGTCTGAAGACAGCTACAGTGTACTTATATCGAATAAATAAATAAATAAATAAATAAATAAATAAATAAATAAATAAACATTTTTTAAAAGGATAAGAAAGAATGAAAGACCAGGTAGGCCTGCCATCCTTAACTCTATCTGTCTGTATCTCTGTCTGTCTGTCTGATCCCCTGGAACTGGAGATGGGCCACCATATAGTTGCTGGTATTTGATACCAGGTTCTCTGGAAGAGGAGACAATGCTGTTAATTGTTGAGCCCTTTCAGTGGTCCTATCCATCTTTAAATTTTTAGAAGTATATGTGAGGCTGTGTTTATGTACATCATATGCAGACCATAAGAGGGATATAGATTCTCCAGAATCTGAAACCCTCTTCTGGAGTGTCTGAAGACAGCTACAGTGTACTTATATCTAATAAATACATAAATAAATAAATAAATAAATAAATAAATAAATAAATATACATTTTTTAAAAGGGATAAGAAAGAAAGAAAAACCAGGCAGGCTTCCATCCTTGTCTGTCTTTCTCTCTGTCTGTCTGTCTTGCCTAGCCCCTTGCATTGCCTAGCCTAGCCCCTTGCCTTGCCTAGCCCAGCCCCTTGCCTAGCCTAGCCTAGCCCAGCCCTGCCTTGCCTAGCCCTGCCTAGCCCTGCCTATCCCTGTCTTTAACCAGGCTGGCCTCGAACTCAGAAACTGACTGCCTCTGCCTCCAGAGTGCTCTCATTAAGAGCTCGAGCCACCACTGACTGTTGGGTTTTCTAAGTCTTACATAGGTATGGTCTGTTTCTCAACTGTGAAACCCTAATTAACACATGTAGTCTGTCCTAGGTCAGCCATAGCTACAGACTGAGGCCTTTTCTAAAACAAAACAAAAGAAAACAAAAAAAATAGAAATAATAAAATAAATAAATTAAGAAACCACATGATATCTTTTCTTTCTTTCAATGATACTCAGAGTTTGAAGCAGTTCACCCATGAGTCCTCAGCCCCGGACATTGAGGCTGTTTCCCTAACAAGTATTATGGCTGAACCTGAGGGGTTCTACTGCTGATTTGTGTCCCCCACTTTAAAAAAATAGTTGTTTTCAAAGGCTGCAGGTTCTTAGCTCTGTTCCTTGTTACAGTTGATTCACAGCCCTGAAAGTTCAGTGGTAGTTAAAGGCACTGAGAAGGGCTTCCTCTAGACATCAAAGACCAAGTCTTTGTTATTAAAAAGTTAATCTGGATTCCCCCACACCCTGGCATCCTTAGAATTCCTAGAAAGGAAGGCAGGGACCTGGGCAGAAGGGTGCAAGGCTACTGGTGTTTGTAAGTGGTAACAGAAAGCTTTCTCTTGTTGGTACCCTACCCCAAGTTACACTGTCACTTCTTTTTCCTATTTGTTGTTTTGTAGGTTTGTATTCTCAACATAGACCCTTTTCCTTCCTAACCTTGGCTGTCCTGAACCTTACTGTCCTTGAACTCAGTGATTTGCCTGTCTTGCTGGGATGAAACTGTGAGCTACCATCCAGAAGGAAGCACCCTGCTGAGGTTAGATTGGGGTCTCTTCCACTTTCCTCTATGAACATGCATATGGCAGGCCTGTTCTTTCTTTTTTACTTTTCCTTTTCTTTTTAAAGATTTATTTATTTATTATATCAAAGTATGCTGTAGCTATGTTCAGACACTCCAGAAGAGGGTGTCAGATGCTGAAGAATCTAAATCATTCTTATTGTCTGCATATGATGTATATAAACACAGCCTAACATATACTCAAAAAAAAAAAGAAAGAAAGAAAGAAAGAAAGAAAGAAAGAAAGAAAGAAAGAAAGAAAGAAAGAAAGAAAGGAAGGAAGAAAGAAAGAAAGAAAGAAAGAAAGATGTGGCTACAGAGAGGGCTCAACAATTAAGAGCATTGTCTCCTCTTCCAGAGAACCTGGGCTCAATTACCAGTATATATATATATGGTGGCCCATCTCCAGTTCCAGGGGATCTATTACTCTGTTCTGGAGTCTGTGGGCACAGCATACACATGCAAAACATTCTTACACTAAAAATAAAATAGATCATTCAGAGAGAGGACAGAGAGTGGGTGAGAGAGAGGGGAGGTAATTATAACTCCTGACGAGTTTGAAGACCTGAGCTTCATCACTCACACAAATAAATACATGCAAAATAATTTTTATTGAGCAACAGTTATATTTACTATATCTAAAGGACAGTCATGAGCATATTCTCTAAATAGAAAAAGGCCTGTTAGTCTTAGAAATGGAAAAGACAAACCAAGGAAGATTTGCAATTACATAATGAGGCAGCTCAGCCCAGCTCTTAGGTTGGAAATAAGACTCAAGAATAGGATACACATGAAGCCAGCCAGCCATTGCTTTTTGTTTTGGAGGCTGAAAGGATACACCTGAAGACAGCCAATGCTGTGTGTGCTTGATGGTGATCTGGTAATTTTTTTTTTTAATTTTTAAAAACTTTAACACTTTTTATAAAACTTTTATAAAAACTTTTTGTTCTCCTTTCTTTCTTTCTTTCTTTCTTTCTTTCTTTCTTTCTTTCTTTCTTTCTTTCTTTCTTTCTTTCTTTCTTTCTTTCTTTCTTTTTTCAGGGTTTCTCACCATATTGCAGGTACTACAAGTTTGATTTTCTTATTTTTCGACTGTTTCAGGGTTTCTCACCATATTGCAGGTCCTACTGTGTGATTTTCTCATTTTTCGACTTTTTCAGGGTTTCTTATCATATTCCAAGTCCTAGAGTGTGATTTTCTCATTTTTCGACTTTTTCAGGGATTCTCACCATATTGCAGGTCGTACAAGTGTGAATTTCTTAATTTTCGACTTTTGCAGGGTTTCTCACCATGTTCCAGCTACTACAGTGTATTTTTCTCATTTTTTAAAATTTTCACGGTCTCTCATCTTATTCCAAGTCGAACAGTGTAATTTTCTCATTTTTCGACTTTTTCAGGGTTTCTCACCATATTGCAGGTACTACAAGTTTGATTTTCTTATTTTTCAAATGTTTCAGGGTTTCTCACCATATTCCAGGTCCTACTGTGTGATTTTCTCACGTTAAGACTTTTTCAGTGTTTCTCACCAATATTCTAGGTACTACAGTGTGATTTTCTCATTTTTTGACTTTTTCAGGTTTTCTCATCATATTCCAAGTCCTAGAGTGTGATTTTCTCTTTTTCGGACTTTTCCAGGGTTTCTCAAAAATATTCCAGGTCCTACAGTGTAATTTTCTCATTTTTTGACTTTTTCAGGATTTCTGACCATATTCCAAGTCCTATAGTGTGATTTTCTCATTTTTTGACTTTTTCAGGGTTTCTCATCTTACTTCAAGTCCTACAGTGTGATTTTCTCATTTTTCGACTTTTTCAAGGTTTCTCACCATATTGCAGGTCCTACAAGTGTGATTTTCTTATTGTTGGACTTTTTCAGGGTTTCTCACCATATTCCAGCTCCTACAGTGCATTTTTGTCATTTTTTGTCTTTTTCACGGTTTCTCATCTTATTCCAAGTCCTACAGTGTGATTTTCTCATTTTTCGACTTTTTCAGGGTTTCTCACCATATTGCAGTGCTACTGTGTGATTTTCTCATTTTTAGACTTTTTCAGGGTTTCTCACCATATTCCAGGTTCTACTGTGTGATTTTCTCATTTTTTGACTTTTTCAGGGTTTCTCACCATATTCCAAGTCCTAGAGTGTGATTTTCTCATTTTTTGACTTTTTCAGGGTTTCTCATCTTACTCCAAGTCCTACAGTGTGATTTTCTCATTTTTGACTTTTTCAGGGTTTCTCACCATATTGCAGGTCCTACAAGTGTGATTTTCTTATTGTTGGACTTTTTCAGGTTTTTCTCACCATATTCCAGCTCATACAGTGCATTTTTGTCATTTTTTGTCTTTTTCACGGTTTCTCATCTTATTCCAAGTCCTACAGTGTGATTTTCTCATTTTTCGACTTTTTAAGGGTTTCTCACCATATTGCAGGTCCTACTGTGTGATTTTCTCATTTTTAGAATTTTTCAGGGTTTCTCACCATATTCCAGGTACTACTGTGTGATTTTCTCATTTATTGACTTTTTCAGGGATTCTCATCATATTCCAAGTCCTAGAGTGTGATTTTCTCTTTTTAAGACTTTTTAAGGGTTTCTCACCATATTCCAGGTCCTACAGTGTGATTTTCTCAATTTTTGACTTTTTCAGGGTTTCTCATCATATTCCAAGTCCTAGACTGTGATTTTCTCTTTTTTCGACTTTTTCAGGGTTTCTCACCATATTCCAGGTCCTACAGTGTGATTTTCTCATTTTTTGACTTTTTCAGGGTTTCTCATCTTACTCCAAGTCCTACAGTGTGATTTTCTCATTTTTCGACTTTTTCAGGGTTTCTCACCATATTGCAGGTCCTACTGTGTGATTTTCTCATTTTTAGACTTTTTCAGTGTTTACTCACCATATTCAAGGTACTACAGTGTTATTTTCTCATTTTTTGACTTTTTCAGGGTTTCTCATCTTATTCCAAGTCCTACAGTGTGATTTTCTCATTTTTCGACTTTTTCAGGGTTTCTCACCATATTGCAGGTCCTACTGTGTGATTTTCTCATTTTTAGACTTTTTCAGGGTTTCTCACCATATTCCAGGTACTACTGTGTGATTTCTCATTTTTTGACTTTTTCAGGGTTTCTCATCATATTCCAAGTCCTAGAGTGTGATTTTCTCTTTTTTCGACTTTTTCAGGGTTTCTCACCATATTCCAGGTCCTACAGTGTGATTTTCTCATTTTTTGACTTTTTCAGGGTTTCTCACCATATTCCAGCTCCTACTGCGTGATTTTCTCATTTTTCGACTTTTTCAGGGTTTCTCACCATATTCCAAGTCCTACAGTGTGATTTTCTCATTTTTTGACATTTTCAGGGTTTGTCACCATATTCCAGGTACTACAGTGTGATTTTCTTATTTTAGACTTTTTCAGTGTTTCTCACCAAATTCCAGGACCTACTGCGTGATTTTCTCATTTTTGACTTTTTCAGGATTTCTCACCATATTCCATGTCCTACACTGTAATTTTCTCATTTTTCGACTTTTTCAGGGTTTTTCACCATATTGGAGGTCCTACAAGTGTGATTTTCTTATTTTTCGACTTTTTCAGTGTTTCTCATCATATTCCAGCTCCTACAGTGTATTATTCTCATTTTTTTTATTTTTTCACGGTTTCTCATCTTATTCCAAATCCTACAGTGTGATTTTCTCATTGTTGGAATTTTTTAGGGTTTCTCACCATATTGCAGGTACTACAAGTTTGATTTTCTTATTTTTCGACTGATTCAGTGTTTCTCACCATATTGCAGGTCCTATTGTGTGATTTTTCTCATTTTTCGACTTTTTCAGGGCTTCTCATCATATTCCAAGTCCTAGGTGTAATTTTTCTAATTTTTAGTCTTTTTCAGAATTTCTCACCATATTCCAGGTTCTACATTGTGATTTTTCTCATTTTTTGAATTTTTCAGGGTTGCTCACCATATTTCAGCTCCTACCGTGTATTTTTGTCATTTTTTGTCTTTTTCACGGTTTCTCATCTTATTCCAAGTCCTATATTGTGATTTTCTCCTTTTTTGACGTTTTCAGGGTTTCTCACCATATTGCAGGTACTACAAGTTTGATTTTCTTATTTTTCTATCTTTCAGGGTTTCTCACCATATTCCAGGTCCTACTGTTTGATTTTCTCATTTTTAGACTTTTTCATGGTTTCTCACCATATTCCAGGTACTACAGTGTACTTTTCTCATTTTTTTGACCTTTTCAGGGTTTCTCATCATATTCCAAGTCCTAGAGTGTGATTTTCTCTTTTTTCGACTATTTCAGAGTTTCTCACCATATTCCAGGTCCTATAGTGTGATTTTCTCATTTTAAGACTTTTTCAGGGTATCTCAACATATTCCAGGTACTACAGTGTGATTTTCTCATTTTTCGACTTTTTCAGGGTTTCTCATCTTATTCCAAGTCCTAAAGTATGATTTTCACATTTTAAGACTTTTTCAGTGTTTCTCACCCTATTGCAGGTCCTACAGTGTGATTTTCTCATTTTTCGACTTTTTCAGGGTTTCTCACCATATTGGAGGTTCTACAAGTGTGATTTTCTTATTTTTTGACTTTTTCAGGGTTTCTTACCATATTCCAGCTTCTACAGTGTATTTTTCTCATTTTTTGACTTTTTCACGGTTACTCATCATATTCTAAATCCTACAGTGTGATTTTCGCATTTTTGGAAATTTTCAGGGTTTCTCACCATAGTGCAAGTACTACAAGTTTGATTTTCTTATTTTTTGACTGTTTAAGTGTTTATCACCATATTGCAGGTCCT